>NC_139658.1:11594612-11617112 GCF_951799395.1 Argentina silus | reverse complement strand
CAGCCTCCCCCGGTTATCTCTCACCAGTTGAATGCGCAGGTTCAAACTGGTCAACTGTTGTCGTAGGGAGGCTGCTGGACAGGTTCTCATGTTATCTCGGTCCTAACAGCAGTATGTCATCCGATGACAGATGACACCTAATGACAGATCTTTTGTCATGTTTATGACACTGTCATATCGTTCTATGGACACTCAAATATGTATGTAGACACGTCCAGTATTGTATCAGCTGGGTTGTTTGAGGAAAGTACCTTTGTTGGACATTCGGAGACCTTTAAAGTGCGAGATAGGCTCGTGCGAGAAAGGAACGTTTTTGTCTCAAGCAAAATGGAAGGCCAAGTGTGAAGTGTTTCTCAGGATTTTCGAAAGTAACCCCTCTCTTTATGGTAAGGCGTGTTGAAAAGGAGACTTTTTTTATTATTTATTTTTTTGAAGGAGACTAGTTTTGAAAACGTCTCTTTGTCCATGCTGGATGTCGTTTTTCGAGGATGTCTGTCTGTCTATTGGCAGTTCTCCCTTTTTTACCCCCTTTTTGACATTTTCACTGCTATCAATACCCTCCTTTTAAGTCCATCCACCACTTTCTGTCACAGTGCTCTTTTATTTCACAGACAAATCTTTATCAGTCACCCTGTTCCCCTACCCCCCCTCCCTGTTTCCCTCCTCTCTCCTCCCTCCCTCCCTCCCTCCTCTGTTCCGTCCACAAAAGAAAGGGGCAACTTCAGCACGTGGGTTCTTCACATTCCTCGCCGTTCCGGGCGGCCCCTGTCTCTCTCTCCTGTCAGTGTCCCTGCCCCGGTCATTGTCATGTATATGGGACCTTCTCTCCAGTATGTGGGGGGTCACAGGGAAATGTCAGTGGACGCAGGATGAGGCTTATCATGAACCCGTTGCACGTCTTTTTTTGGCCTGTTTTCAGTACGATGGTGAGACAGTATCTTATGCCTTGTCCATCATCATAATGTCGATTTTTTTTCTCTGTGTGTGTGTGTTTATTTTCATACAGTACGTCTCCTCCTCCTCCTCCTCCTCTTCTCAACCTCGCCGAAAGCCGAACTGCTCGAAACAGCTCCCGAAAGTCACGTTCAAGAACATCCCTTTCAAAACACATCGCTTTAGAGAACGGCCTTCAGTAGATAACATCACTTTGGCTCTGGCCCGCGACTCCTCTGCGTTCAGCGGCTTGCATAAACAAACACGTAGCGCGAACGCTAATGTTAGCGGCGGCTGCATTTAAAACCCCATCAGCGGTAGGTGACAGCGTCTCCGCAACACTTACCAGTCTATTTCAGACACTTAACCCTCCCCCACCTCTCTCTCTCTCTCTCTCTCTCTCTCTCTCCTGAACGCAGCGTTCGGCCAAACGAGAGTGTGTCTGCGGTATGAAGGAGCTGGGTTTCCTGGTAAAGTGCCACTCAATCTCAGCTGTAATGAGGTGGGCAGCGGCGGGATGGTAGAGGTAGTGTAGCATGTGGAAATGGCCATGTGATTCAGCTCTAATGTGTGTGTGTGTGTGAGAGAGACAGATGGAGTAGGTGTTATAGAAGGGGTACAGGATGTGAACATGTGCCTCACCCGGAGGGGGGGAGGGAGGAGGAGGGAGGGAGGGACAGAGATTGAGAGAGAGAGAGAGAGAGAAACATACAGCAGTGGACTTGAGTAAAGGTGCGTAGCAACACAACAGTGGATGACCCAGTGAACTAGCGAGAGAGAACCAGTACTTTTGAATAGATGTTGAAAAAAAAGACCAGCTGAACATAAGACAATTCCCTGTAATGGAAAACAAGGGTGTGGATGTCGTCGTTCGCTTGATTTTCAATGGCTCCTCCAGGCATAAAAAAAACCCCGGAATTTTAACATTGAACAAAGACTCAAAACTGTAGCACTGGATATACAACATTCAACAGGTGTTAGCGTAGGCTTATAAGAACAAGTTTTCCACAAGACGTCTTTGAAACACACAATATGGCTTGATATTGTCCTTTAGCCTTTCTACCATTCTCCCATTCATTTCATGCCCCCAATCATCCTCTCTTCTGTATTCACTGGTGTTTTCTCCCCCTTCTCTCTCTCTCTCTCTCTCTCTCTCCCTCTCTCCCCCCTGTTTCTCCATCTCATTCTCTGTGGGTGTAGAGCTGTACTCCCATGAGTGTTATCGAACCACAGATCACGCTTTCCCCCAACGCCCCTGCAATTTGGGTCTCATCTGTGGCCCCAGTGCCGCTACCGCTAACAAAGGTGTGTGTGTGTGTGTGTGCGTGCGTGCGCATGTGTGTGCATCTGCCTTTGTTGCCACCACAGGTGACCATAGGCCTATTAGGGGTTGCAGTGCCCCCCCCCCTCCCCTTTACCAACCCTTTTCTCTGTAAGTGCAATAAGTGGACAAGGTTTTCAGTCTCCCTCAGTCTTCTCTTATGGGTTTCAGATGGTGATAACAGAGGACAACGACAGAGAGAGAGAGAGAGAGAGAGAGAGAGAGAGGGGGGGTGTGTGAGAGAAGAAAGGCAGAAAGCGGGCCAACGACTTAACAATTCCTTTCAAACTCGATGTTATCAGTTGAATTCACTCGGGGTGGTGTTTTGTGAAAGGAGGGCTTCAGTTGTGTGGGGGTGGTGGCAGGGACGGAGGTTGTGGGGGGGTGGGGGCGGAGGGTGTGTGTGTGTGTGTGTGTGTGTGTGTGTGTGTGCGTGCGTGCGTGCGTGCGTGCGTGCGTGCGTGTCGGGCCCATGAGGCGACAGACTGTTTCAACAACAGCTGACATGCGCGCGCACACACACACACACATTTGACTGACAGCACCCACCTCAGTAGCAGAGAAAGCCACAGCACTTCAACTCAGCTTCAAGACGGTCCTGTATGCGTGGCGCACACAGGACTAGAATAGCCTCGTACACTATCCCGCTGTACTAAAGTGTGCCTAACCCTAACTTCAGTAGCGCCTGTCTGCTTAACCGCCGATTGAGTCTCTCTGCTTTTCACCTCTGTTGTCTCTCGTGTTTGGAATGTACAGTATGCGTGTCTACGTTTGGGAATTGTCTGCAATATTGTTCTCCCCTGGTGCAGTCTTGAACCAGCTCTCCCTCGAAAGAGAGATGTTATCTCAAGAGACCAACCTGGAGAAATATAAAGGTTAAATAAAATGAAATACAATTTTCACGGCTTGCTTGGACATATTGCTCCGGTTAGTACTGCCCGTAATCTGGGTTGAACAAGAGGATGGTCATAAATCCATCAAGCCTTCTTTGCAGGATAAGTGCGTCAACATATCGAGACAAACTCACGGATCACTCAATACGGTTGAGGTGGCTCAGAAATGACGGAACAGCAAATGAATGGACCTGTCAGAACCATATAGCATTTAGAATTGGCGGGGGGGGGGGAGCATTTGAAAATGAAGACGTTTCCCTGTCGGAAAGCTATTCCCACCTCCCTATCATAGAAGGGTGATTGATGGAGAGGGTGAGAACGCAGCCTAGCCTAGCCTAGCCTAGCCTAGCAGTGCCTGGGAGCGAGGCTTTGTACTTGAAATGAGCTGAACGTAAGAGATAGAAACCTGCTTATCGGGGGAAGAGAGGATGGAGAGAATGATGAAGAGAGGGTGGAGCAGCGATGGAGAGAATGAGCACAGAAGAAGAGGGTGGAGATCGGTGGGGAGGGATGGAGTGAACGGCAAGAGAGAGAAAGAGAGAGAGAGACTCGCATGTGATGTCTATCAATAGAGGAATAAAGTGAATGAGCTGTCCATCAATTGGGAAGGATGGAGAGAATCATGAAAGAGGAATAGAGAGGGGAAAGCGTGCGTGTGTGTGTGTGTGTGTGTGTGTGTATTCATTCATGCCCTGGCCCATCTATATACTATATGAATATCTGTAAGAGCAGATGTGGAGCCCCACTGTGAGACCAAGCCTGTCTGCAGCCACTTATCTGATAAGACTTCCCCAATTCAGGCCAAGGAGCACAGCAGAATACACTTAAAAGCCAATACACATACACACACACACTCATATACACACACACACACACACACACAACCTACTCACAGCTGCACATTCTCCATGACATGCACACATTCTGTCTCACACACACACACACACACACACATCATCTCCAATATAACCACCCTATCAAGCATGACACACACAGATTAGCCATTTTCCCGTCATGTCCTTCCCCAGCACTCTCTCTATCAATCACACAGGGGCTGAAATCCATAATACAAGCCTATGGATGGCCATCTTGTTAATGTGTTCTCAATTCTCAATTCTCAGGCCTGTAATTGCATATTGCGTGTCCAGGTCCATTTCTATAGACGTGTAATGATGATGATGATCATAATGATAATGTGGAAGTGTTATATAGCAATAGAGCACTTTCAGGGTGCATATGGTTGATGTTGTACAACACCGTATCTGTCTGATTCATTGAACAACTGGCTACTGACTAGACCTGGGTGGAAAAGTAACGTCCGTTTGCTAGGGCCCGCCCGGGTGCCAGACCGGCGAGCCGTGCACTTTGACGACTGATTCACTGACTGACTGACTGACTGATTCACTGACTGACTCACTGACTGATTTACTGACTGACTGATTTCAATGACTGACTTAAAGGTAGACATCAACAACACTGTCTCCTCCATCTGGATTGGATGTGGGATGAAAGCGGGTGACTTCAGAGATGTGCCAACTTCACTCAAGCAACCCTTCTCCCTCGTTAGGGATTCCATAGGCGCACGAGCACAGCGGTGCCACACCACAGCCTCGCTTCACGCTAGTTCACTCTGCAGGTTGCCGCCGCCCCGCTATGCCAGTACGTTATACATATCGCGGACTCTCCCTTTTAATGACAGATACTCCTAATCCGAACTATCTTGATATTATTCAGCGTATTAAATGTCTGACTGGTTTGCGACCGACTGAATGAGTAAGAAGATCGCTATTTAAGTATGCATTGAGTTATTATCATATTCACTGAATACTACTTATCTGGAATTGACTGATTTACTGACGCACTCACTTATTGTTGATTGACTGAATGAATGACTAAGTATTTTAGCGGACTTGCTGTCTTGTTCTCTGACTAACTGACTCTTTGACTGGCTGGCTGACTCACTGGCTGCCTGCCTCAGTGTGTTGTACTGCCGGCAGACAGAATCTGTTCTTAGTGCAGACTGGAGAAGACAGCTATTGATTTTTTTCTTTCTATTATTTTTGTTTTTCCGAGAGAAAGGTGAGTTAGTCAGTCAAGTGTGTTTGGAAGAGCGTCAGGGTGAGGCTGTGTGCGTGTGTGCGTGTGTGTGTGCGTGCGTGTGTGTGTGCGTGCGTGTGTGTGTTTGTACAGTACCCACTGCATCTCTTTTGAGTCTGGCTGCTGTGACACATCTCATCTTGCCCACAACAACACCATTACCAATGACATGACACTCAACATAACGATACGACCATATAAAAGGATTGGATAGGTTGTTATAGCAATAGTAGTAATATGGTAATACCTCCCATCTTGTCCTCTGATAGGCCGGTTGAAACGTGTGCCTAAACCTATCCGGTCCATCTACACAAGTATAGAGGGAAGGTGCCAGGGGTCAAATTGGGATTAGTGAGTTTTACCTCATCCACTATGGATGAGGCCTGTCATCTCATCTCGCTACCTCGTATGTATGAGGCTTGGCAAAGCCAGCCAGCCCTGCTGCCACACACACACACACACACACACACACACACACACACACGCACACACACACGCACGCACCCCCACACACACTGTTCCTCCTCCGTATCGCTGGACGTGACTGGAACACCAAGACCCAAATCCCCCATCAGTTTCACTGCTCATCTCCAATTCAATGAAACAGCCTGCGATGCCCTCGGATGCACTTGGCAAGCTAACAGCTAGTCAGCCCCTGCCAGCTAGCCCACCAAGCACACCCAGAGGCTGATGCCCCCTGTAGCTGCGGGTCGTGTGTGTGTGTGGTGTGTGTGTGGTGTGGTGTGGTGTGTTGTGGTGGGTGGGTGCGTGCGTGCGTGCGTGTTTACCAGCACAAAGGGGGATCTAGCTTAGCATCTTTAGCTTGGTCGCTCGCTGGGACACAACCAGTAAGCAAAGTCGGAAGAAAGAATATAAAATATATATTAGCAATAAAGGTTGTGGATTGATAACGGCATCGACGAACTATTTCCCCATGTTTCTTCCCATTGTAAACGCTAGTCAGCATACATGTGTTGTTTTACCTTTTTAAAGGCTTGAAGTTCAAATAAACTTTGTGGGTAAAACACATAAAGCATTCCGTTCTTGCGAAAACTCACATTTCATTCGTTCATGGATTTAGCATCTGTCTTGTCAGCTGTCACTCAACAGAAGTCAGACAGTGTAGTTGCTCGCCGACGCCCTGCAGCGATGTTCTGTTAGACTTTCACAACATCATTAGGGGACCGGGGAAATGATATTTGTTGACATCTTCTTTTAGATGAATAACATTAGGTCAGACAAATGTTAATTCAATGAAGCAGGCACGCAGGCTCGCACGCTCACACACACACACACACACACACACACACACACACACATAAACACACACACACACACACATAAACACACACAAACACGCACACACAGTTCCAGTCCTCCGATGTAGCAGCAGTGACTGATGTCTGCGTCTCTCTGTGTTCTCACCTGGTGTGTGTGTGTGTGTGTGTGTGTGTGTGTGTGTGTGTGTGTGTGTGTGTGTGTGAGAGAGTGTGTGTGTGTGTTGGGGTTAACTGGCTATGGTAGTCATTCAACACAGGTGACTCTGAGTCACAGAGCCTCCTGGTTTTGATGTGAAAATGAAGCAACAACACATTCAGTGCAGCAACCTGCTTGCAGGAGTGTTTGTTTGTTTGTTTGTGAGGGAGTTCAGGTGAGTAGGGTACATCAGTGGGAGTGTGTGTGCATAGGTGAGATAGTGTGTGGGAGTGTGTGACTGTAAAGTTTGTATGTGATTGCGAAAGTGTGATCGAATGCCTAAATCTGTGTGTGAGTGTGTGACTGATAGTGGTGTATAATAGGATGCCGTGTGTGTGTGTGTGTGTGTGTGTGTGTGTGTGTCTCTATCCCCCTCCTGGGCGGGCGCACGCGTGCGCACACACACACAGACACACACACACACGCACACACACATACACGCTGTGTCTACTACAGGATAGGAACACATCTGACACATCCTCTCGCTCTGCCCCGTCCACAGAACCTGCTGATCAACCACGGCTGAGAAGGACCAAGAACACACCAGAACAACGAGAGAACAGAAGGAGGGAGAGCACATCCGTCCACCCCCCCCCTCCCCCCTCCCACCCATCTATCTATCTATCTATCTCCCCCAATCACTTTCAATCAGTCTGTTCATTTCTGCCCCCAGCCCCCAGCCCCCAGCCCCAGCCTCAGCCCCAGCCCCAACCCACTAAAAGCATGCTTCTTCTTCCCTTCCACTCCTCTTCCATCCCCCTGTTTTTGAAGTATATTATCTTGACTTGTCATCTGAGTGCATTATCGTGATTTATTTTGAAGTTGCACTGGCACATCCTTCGAGGCTGGAATAAATCCCTCCAATCCTGAGGAAATGAGATTGCAGATTGCTCTTTGTCATGCCGCGCTCCCGCTTTAATGTCCTCGGCCGACTCGGGGGGTGCCCGTCCCACAATGCACCTTGCAGGCCGCTTGATTGCGCCCGTGCTCATGGTTTTATTAAACGAGCGCGGCATCCCCTAAGCCAGTTTGGCAGAGATAGAGAGAGAGGTGTGATGGAGGTGGAGGTGTGTGTGTGTGTGTGTGTGTGTGTGTGTGTGTGTGTGTGTGTGTGTGTGTGTGTGTGTGTGTGTGTGTGTGTGTGTGTGTGTAAGCCTGTGTGTGTAAGCCTGTGTGTGTAAGCCTGTGTGTGTCAACCTGTGTGTGTAAATGTTGTTTTCAGTTCTAGTTAGTGTGTGTGTGTGTGTGTGTGTGTTGTCAGTTGTCAGTTTTATTGCAGGTAAGTAGTGGCAGTGTCTGCATACTCCTGTCTGAAAGGATGACTCAACACAGCCCCAGCCGCTACCAGAGAGGACTTCAAATGGAATGGGGCTTTGCTCTGTCCAAAAAGTGTGACTTGCTGAACAGCGCTGTGTTAGCGGTTAGCGCATGTTCCACCAGCAAGGAACGAGGGAAGCTTCTGTCACCGTGTCATAGCACTGCTGACCCAGCAGGTTTGGGATTATAGACTCATCCCATGAGTATGTCATTCTTTGTTTCAACCCGAGCTTAATGACGCTTTGTTAGGATAATTAACACATGTTATAGATATACTGGATGAATTCAAGATAATTTGAACAGAGGATTTGAGATGACATGGGTCTTTTTAGGACTGTTTTCCTTTGAAGTGTTCTCTCCTTTCACCTGCATTGAAATCATTGATTCTCTGGTCCCCACCTTCCTCCCAGTCTTCTCTCAGGCCCTGGCTTTGCTTTCTGAGAATCCATGCTAGAGCCTTACGTGTGTGTGTGTTTGTGTGTGTGCGCGTGTGTGCGCACACTGTGTGAGTTTGAGTCAGTGAGGTGTGTGTGTGTGTGTGTGTGTGTGTGTGTGTGTGTGTACGTACGTGTGTAGGCCTGCCACCTCCTATTGTCCCTCCTCTCCCTCCGTAACCATGGTGACGGCGGTTGTGCTAGCAGCAAGGTGCGGGGGAACCTTGAAGATAACCCTTGGGGTCAGCATCACTGTGGAGTGGCTGAACCAGGTACAGCTGAGGCTCCCTATTCAATACTGCAGCAGCCAACACCAACGCTTAACCCCCCTGCAGGCTCTGTGTGTGTGTGTGTGTGTGTGTGTGTGTGTGTGTGTGTGTGTGTGTGTGTGTGTGTGTGTGTGTGTGTGTGTGTGTGTGTGTGTGTGTGTGTGCGTGCGTGCATGCATACATGCGCTCTACATGTTTGACCACCCTTGGGGCATGAAAGAGGCTTGCTAGCACACACACACACACACACACACACACACCTCACCTTATGCCCCGCAATTCCAACCTAGTGAATGGTACTTGTATAGACGTTTACAGCTCAATCAGACCTCTATCACTGGTACTCTACTACATGATCAATACCACAGTAACAAATAGGAGGCAAACGTTGATCGATAAATCACTCCTCACAGCCTTGACTACAAACGTGTGTGTGTGTGTGTGTGTGCATGCGTGAGAGAGAGAGAGTGTCGGTGTGTGAGAGAGGAGAGGTACACACATAACATGCGTACACACATTTACAACTTTCTATATATGTATGTATGTATGTGCATGTGTGTGGATACGTTAATGAGAGGAAAGAGGAGGCATTTCTCCACACATATAGACCCATATTAAATGGACCACCAGGTTACTCGGCTAGCCTCCCCTCCCCCTCACTGACATTTCTCTACAAATACCAACCTCTATTGAGTCTATCCCCCCCCATCTGTCCGTCTGCCCCCCCTCACACACACACACACACACTTCTATTCACCAATATCCTGATTACACAGAGCCAGGGACAAGCCCTTTGAATGTTATCTACCATATTGCTTTTATTATAACCCTCCCCTTTAATTACAACGGGTGAATTATCATGGATATTTTGCCGAGATATTGGATAAAAAGAAAAAAAGGCACAATAGGGGGAGAAGGTTGTGTTTTATGAATATGTTTGAATGGGGACTTTTGGACATTTGCTCTTTTGTCTGCAGCCAAGTTCAGTTTCAACACAACAGCAGCAAGTATTCAACATGAGATTTAGCAGAGATTTGGGCAAAGCAGCAAGGAGAAGAAGACCTTCAATATATATATTATTATATTATATTATATTATATTATATATAAGATATATATATATATATATATATATATATATATATATATATATATATATATATATATATATATATATATATATATATATATATTTAGAAAATGCCCGTTTAAAAAAATAACATTGTTCTTTCCTTTTACTCTGCCATTGTACGATTTATGATTTCTACTCTTTTCTTTCTCTGTTGAACACCCTTTCAACCCCATCCCGGCGCCTCTGTCACTTTTTCCCCTGCGTTATTACTAGTAAAGGACATGGGATTTAGGTTGCCAAGGAAACCCGCTCGCCTTTGATTGGGGGAGACAGCTGGAAGGTGCGAGTTTAGAAAATGGCACCGCGCGTTTTTGAATGCGTCGGTATTGATTTCCAGTCGTCAGCAATTACCCGGGACCGGGGAGCGTCGGAACACGGATATGAGCGGAGGCTGCCCGTCCGAATCCATCTCACACAGCACGTTAATAGCTCTCCACACACTCCCCATAATTGTCTCATATTTTTTCCCCCCGTGGCTGTGGTGATAATGGTTTAAGGTTTTCTGAATGTTTTTTTTGTTTTGCAGCAAAGTTGTCTCGTTCTTTTTTTGTTTTTTTTCTACTCGTTTTTGTAATACATGTTGGTTTAGATGTTTATTATGACTATCTTGACAGGTAAGATGATTTTTTTAATATACATATATATATATAAAATCATTGATCCTCTGTCTTCATTTGAGATCTGCTCGTTGATTCAGGTGAACAGGTGTCACATGAACAGGTTTTCACTGACCTGGCCCGTATCTCTTGATGAGGATCTGGTTATGAAAAGCTAGCCTGTTGATGGTACCTGAGCTGGGTTCAAATACTTTGCGGTGCTCGATTGAATTAGCCAGGTGCAACAGAACCAATGGAATAGTCCCAAAAGTGCCCATCTGGCACTCCAGGCAGGCTCAAGCACATGCTCAAAGTGTTTGAAAGGATTTGTCTCTCAAACCTGCCCATCACAGCTTTTAGCAGGCCCAGTGATTGATGATTGATTGTACAACTCTTGCCAAGGGATATACAGTGCTCTGCAAGTAATGGGACAGTGAAGCATGTTTTCATCTTTTGGCTCTATACTCCAAAAATTAAACAATTACTATGAGGTTAAAGTAGAGATTGTCAGCTTTTATTGAAGGGTATTTTTTTTTACATGGTTTCACCATTCAGAAACACTTTTGAAACATGTTCCCCCTCTCTGAGGCGTGAGCTAGACTATAGCTATTGTAACTGTGGAGACTGGTAAAAACAAAGAAACACTCCTGCATTCTGCGCTTGCAAAGAACACTTGTTATAAGTAAATAATAAATTGCCAACGTTTCGATCCATGGACTTTTCGTGAGAGCATCACTGTCAAGACTGGTTCATCAATGAGTAAGACACTAAATCAAGTCATCTGTGTCAGGGACAGAGACTGTCCTCTTCTGCTGCACCCCTGGTCCCCTGGTCTGAAGAGGAGGGCAGTCGCTGTCCACATGTTGCCCACATGGTCCTTGTCTGTCGGAGGCCCCAACATTGACCCAATCAGTCCCCATGCAAGACCATAGTCTGTGGCACCATCAGTATGGCCTGTAAACATGCATGAAATACAGTATTCCAAATCTCAATTTCTCTCTCTCTCTCTCTCTCTCTCTCTCTCTCTCTCTCTCTCTCTCTCAGACTACTACCCTATGGATCCAAGACTTCCAATGAGCCTAATTTAACTGTTTGTGTCTTCATCAGTGACAGTCTGCATTCCTTGTCTGTGTCTGAACAGCTTCCTTATATCATCATCATCACACGATCCTGGGCTAATTGAATAGGGTTTGATTGAATTGTGTTAATGCCAACTGGAACTGGCTGCTGGGTAATTCAATTAGAAGTGCCCCAATCCGCAGCTCAACCTCCAATGGATGGGAATCTCCGCTGGAAGTAGGGGAGAGAGAGAGGGAGAGAGAGAAACGTGAATGCAAGGGAGAGAAGTGGGTGTTGATAACAGACAGAGGTTGTGTCCGTCAAAAAGTCTTTATTCGAATCCCCGTTAGCTGCTGCCTTGGCGACCAACAATCTTCCATGAGAAGACATGACAAAGACTTTACAAATCTACAAAGGACTACAAAACAACAAAAACTGACTGACAAAGTGTGTGTTTCCGTATGTCTTTGTAGTAGTAGTAGTACTGGTAGTAATAGTAGTAGTAGTCATAGTAGTATTAGTAGTTGTGGTAGTTGTAGTCATCGTAGTAGTCACCATAGCAGTGGTAGTAGAAGTATGGTGGAGCACATGATTTGACTCATTCTCTCCAGCGTGGTCCTCTTCATGCAGTGGAGTATTCTCCACCCTCAGGTACTGTAGGGTCTCTCTTTGGTCTCCAGGCTACAAAGAGGGTGGTGTTGTTTCCTAGGGGTGTGTGTGTCTTGGGGGGGGGGGGGGGGGGGCTCTCTGGAGTGGACTACCTTGGGATCACAGCTTATCACCTCGTCTGGTCACATGAGGGAGAGGGAGGCAAAGTGAAGGGGCCGGGAATGAGGAAGTACATACATCCATACAAAAGGAAGACGTAAAGTAAGGAAGAGGGAAGATGGACATCAGAGTTAGGGGGAAGGAATAGTTAAAGGTGTACTTCAACCTCGTATTCCTTTTCTCCAGCACAATACCACTGTCTACATATGTGAAATTGTGTCATTTAGTCCAAAAGATACAAATAAAAGGTCCTCAGGAAATGATTTTCATGGCCCAGCCACATTTCAGTGCAACAAACACATTCCCCTGACTGGAAACTCATTGTAGTTTGGGAAAATAACTGAATACAATTTTCTGTAATAAAAAAACAAAACAGCGGATGACATGTGGAGAGTGAGAGAGTGAAAGGTACTGTAGAAGGAGAGGGAGAAGGGGGGCACGTCCCTGGTCCATTGAGGTCTGGAGGAACAGCTTGAAGACGCGCCCTCCTTTTAGTCCTTTATTATATTACACTGGTGGATAAAAGAATCCGACATCCTCTAAAGTCATTAAAGCTGAATGACAGAGACTCAGGGGCCAACCGAGCTCCTTAACCCCTCTCATCTGCTGTGTGTGTGTGTGTGTGTGTGAGAGAGAGGGAGAGAGAGAGAGAGAGAGAGAAAGTGTGTGTGTGAGAGTGAGTGTGTGTGTGTGTGTGAGAATGTGTGAGTGAGTGTGTGTGTGTGTGTGTGTGAGAGAGAGAGAGAGAGTACCAATGAAAGTGGACCATCACTTAATCCCTCACCAGTAACTGGGATAAGCCCACAGTCTTATCTCCCCTCTTTATTTTTCTTGTTCTTTTCTATCCGTGGCGAGCATTGTCCTTTTCCCCCCTTATCCCCGCTGCTTTTCCCGTCTTATTGCGCCCCTTCCTAGCCGAAGCTTAATACCTCATTATTCCGTATTTAGGACCGGGAATCTTCTCCCAGCGTTTGCGGAATGGGGCTCATGGATTTCATGTTACTTTGCTTCTTTATTATTGCTCTCTGGCAGGATTTAGGGGAGGCTTTCTGCGGAAGGAGATGGATTTGGTCACCTTTAACATTCACGGTGTGTTCTGCTTCTTGATGATACTGAAATATTACAGCCATGAAAGAGATTGTGTATTGTTGCGCTAGACTGGACTCAAGCAACAGGTTTGGTGGATTTTAATTTCTGTTGGTGTTGTTACGACCAAAGTTGTTACGACCAAAGTTATCTGCTATACTGCAACCAAATGAAGGCAATTATATAGCCGAAACACGTCGGTTTTTAACAATAAAGGCACCATTTTGTCCTCCCAAGAGTAGCTGAATACCTCTTACAACAACCAGAACAACAGACAGACCATTCACCAAACATACAACATCAATAACCACACAACAGACAGACCATTCACCAAACATAGCTGCCACACCACGAGTCATTGCCTTGTGCAAAACATAACAGTTGGGGTTAGATTTACTGTATGTTGCTATTTATGTTTTGTGCGGTGTACATGGTATAACTTTTGTGGACTATATTGTCATGTATGCTGTCCAATATCTCCAATATGGTTTGATTTGTTTTGAAATGTTTGTGGACTAATATCTCCAATATATACTTCCCCATGTAAAGAACCTCATTTGTTCTCTTCTCAGCCCTAAATGATGGATTGACTGTCATCATGATTGTCTGAGTTGATCTACTCAGTAAGTAGTTGATGCAACCACACCTGACTTGACCCTTGATGTCTCCTGTTGAGTTTCTCAATCTACAGTGCCCTGTGTAAGTAATGGAACAGTGAAGCATTTTTTCTTCTTTTGGCTCTACACTCCAAAAGCTTACAGTTAAAGTAGAGACTGTCAGTTTTTATTTGATAGTATTTGTGTACATATTGGTTTCAACGATTACTTACACAGGGCATTGTATCAACATACAGGGGCGGGGCTTGATCTGCAAGGTGGTCTCCAGTGTTGTGTAGGACACCCAGATACAACATCCTAGGCTAGACAAGGCTAGAACACACACACACACACACACACACACACACACACACACACACACACACACACACACACACACACACACACACACACACACACACACTTTCCCTTCCATGCCACTGTTGCGCAAAGCTAGAAAACACAAACACACACACACACACACACAGGCCTTGTGAATAATGACAGGCTCTTGTTTGTGTAATGATCGTATCGGCTGCGGTGGAGAGGAAGGGGGTGGAGTTATCAGCTTTGTCTGGGAGTAGACAGAAGGGTGTTGGGTTGGAGTGGATCAGTTGTCTCACACACACACACATTTTCATCCGACAGACTACCTGTGTCAACAGAGTCTGCTTTGTTTGATTGACTGAGGATGGGGAGGTTTTGTGTCTGCAGGACATGGAGGACTTTAGAATAGTGGCACTGAACATTGTGGTCACAAAAGGTTATACTACACTTCCGAAAACAGATCTTTGTATCAAATAGTGAAAGCCAACATCAAAACTATACTTGAATCGAAAGCCATTGGTTTTCCATACATTTCCATACATTCTTACCATTGGCTTTACTTGTTTTCATTGAAAGACATGCACCTTAGCTTAATAAGCTAAAGCCCAGGCATTAGCTCTGGGATCTAATGGATTCAGGGTCTTCGGCAAGGTTACGGATTGTGGGAGAGTGGTTCCAAACCATCTCCACTACACACTTGTAAGCAAGCGAAAACGACGGAGCAGAGAAAGAGTGTCCTTCACTTCCTTGGCGAAGGTGATTGTGACTTATTTTCATTCATCAGTTCTGCCTCATCATTCTCCGGCTCTTTCCATCCAGCGCATCATGTACATTAACCAGCAGCACTGTAATTAATTAAGCAATGACACATGAATCTCAATCTGTCAATCCATCAAACCCAGCAATCTGTGACAGTGTGGGGAAACTGCTAACCTTTTTCTTTCAGCAGTGCCATTGTGAAACTCAATAGTGGTGTGGTCTTGGACTTTTGCCGCCATTTTGAGAGAATGTTTGCTGATAACGAAGATGAGTTAGCCCAACACCCATTGTAGTGAGTTAGCGTTAGATTGACAGTTACATTGAGTTAGCTCCTATTTTTTCTAGTCTTTTCTAGTCAGAACACTACAAACCATGACTTCCCAGTACATATAATCAGTTGGAGCTGCTAGAAGATATAGTTCAATTCTGAAGTTGGGTTCTTCATCGAAGTTTCAGACCTAATATATTTTACCATTACATTTCACCAACATTTCAGCTGTGATGCCTTCATCAGGGGGTCGAATGAAACTGACAGAGTAACCAGAACCTTTTTACTACAGGACGAGAGACTCCAAGTCTGGCTGCACAGACAGAGTTAGACAGGTAATTTATGTGTGGGGCGTGAGAGAGGAGACATGAACAGACAGCTTACATAATACATGACCTAGCAAGAGTGACCATATGGGAAGTGAGTCTGGAGACAGGCCTGCAGAGCCCTCAGTGATGGCCTTGCCACCCTGCCACCTCACCTCACGACGGGGGTGGGGGGGGGGGGATGCCAAGTGTGTGGATGGGCGGTGGCAGGAGGTCATCCGTATGCCAGTCATGGCGACCTATTTGTTGGTCTGAGGTCTTTCACCTCTGATAGGGTCATTGTAAAATATTTCAAGAGTGGTTAGATAAAGGGAGGGTGAGATGGGCTTTGAGGTGTAGAGAGTGTGTGTGGGGGGGTTGATGGGATGGTGTGGGAGGATGTGTGTGTCTCGTGATTCACTTAAATAAGGGACTGAGTGTGTGTGTGGGGGTGTTGGGAGGGGTGTGTGTGTGTATGAGAGAGAGAGATAGAGAGAAGGAGGGAGGGACAGAGATGAGGGGATGGTATAGACAGAGACGGACAGACAAAGTGCGACAAAGAGCCCCGGTGTTCTTGTGTCTGTGTATATGTGGGATGGGTGTGTGTTTGGAAGTGAATGTATAGTTGAGGAGTCCATTCACAGCATGTTTACTTCCACCTATAGATGGCAGTGTTGTACCCAGAATGTCTCCCATCTCTTGCCCAGGCGACAACAACCCCTCTTATGGTCATTTCACCCTATGCAGTCCACTGTCTCTCCATCCACATCCACGAGTATGGCACCAATGACATCATTCCAGACTTATATGATTTGTTGAATCTGGTCATTTTCAATTTCCTTCGAGCAATATTGCATTTCACAAGAGATTGATGTACTACTACACAATAGCAAAATACAGATTATGTTTAACGAATGTCATTCTGGTACTCCCACATCCTGTTTACAATAACATCCCATGAAATTGATTCTGTTTATCTGTGTCTGTGTATAGTGAGAGAGAGAATGCTTCTCTCTCTCTCTCTCTCTCTCTCTCTCTCTCTCTCTCTTTCCCTTTCTCCCTCCATACCTGGCATTTGTGTTGTGTCACGAGCATGTGAGAGAGTCATTTCACGCTTCATTTGTCGCTTAACGCGCTTCGTTAATAAACAAGACCTTCTGTTGCTACTCGCTAGGCTACAGTAGGCTAAGTTCTCTCTCTCTCTCTCTTACTCACTCCCTCTCTCTCTCTCTCTCCCTCCCTCTCTCTCTCTCCCTCTCTCTCTCTCTCTCTCTCTTACTCACTCCCTCTCTCTCCCTCTCTCTCTCTCTCTCTCTCTCTCTTACTCACTCCCTCTCTCTCCCCCCTCTCTCTCCCCCCCTCTCTCTCTCCCTCTCTCTCTCTCTCTCCCTCTCCCTCTCCCTCTCTCTCTCTCTCTCTCTCTCTCTCTCTCTCCGACTCTCTCTCTCTGTAGTTTCTCTCTCCATCAGTGAGACACTTCTCTGTGAGTCTCCTTTCAAACTTGCTTGAAACATCAGTCAGTGCTTATGTAGGATTATCAACACAATGCACTGTGCTTACCGATGGCATTACATGTATTTTCAACACTTGAGAAAAAAACCAACATGTCAGACAGGCTTCAATGAATTCAGCAGCACAGTTGGTAAATACCTGGTATTAAATGGCACATAGAGGTGCTTGAGTTAATGAGTCTAAAAGAAACAGCGAGTGGAATTAATATGTAATTATCAGGTAATTTCGCCCAGTACTTTCTAAGCAAGTACCCGCTTATTACCAGACTGTGAAATAAGTGGCTACCCTCTAGGTCGCAACGTTAGTTTTTTTCAGCCCCATGCACCTTGGTTGGACTGTGACATGGCTGCAACGTACCCTTTCCCTCAAAGCATCCATACTCGCCTTGAAAACACACTCATTTTCAGATACTGTAGTATACTGTAGTCTATGCTGGGTTTTTTCGGGTGTTAATAGTGGTGCATTTTGAGTTTGTTTATGCCATCCCAGCTGTGACGTGAAAAAACCTGCTATCTGTTATTAACTGGGAGGGACGAGGCTGTGAGTAATCTATTTCCTTTCAGTGGTAGAACCAGTAATCACTGTTCAATGTAGCTGTGTGTGCAGGCATCCATCCCTTACATTATGAGGATGCATTATTATTGTGTGTGTGTGTGTGCGTGCGTGTGTGTGTGTGTGTGTGTGTGTGTGTGTGTGTGTGTGTGTGTGTGTGTTGGGGGAGGGGCGGGGGGGTGGGACAGAGGTTCTTGTGTTCCTAATTATAAGAGTGGTGTGTGTGTGTGTGTGTGTGTGTGTGTGTGTGTGTGTGTGTGTGTGTGTGTGTGTGTGTGTCTGTATGGAGGATTGCTGCAGCTGCAACCCCTTGCTTCCCAAATGACTCTCCAGTGTAGCAATAAGATGATCCTCGTGAGAGTTTAACGACCCTGACCCTGACCCTGGTGACCCCTCGGCCCCCCTTCTGTTTTAGTACCACCGTGAAACTAGGAGCCCCCCCCCCCCCAACACCTGCTCTATTCTGCCACAATCCCGTCTGTCGCTGGGTGAGTATGTTGCAAGTCATCCACTACAGTCCTGTTAGTCAGTCCCATGAGACGTAGTATTAGAATCATGGAAGGTGGGTTAACCCTGGACACTGGAGGTAAATTCCAAAGGTAAATGCTTACATTAAAATCAGCTAATTTTTGTATACGGTGGGTAAGCAGCGTTTACATGAATTCACCTTCCATAAAATCCCCGATTATCATGAAACTGTATTTGATCAGGAAGTCCCGAGAACCTCCTTTCTTTAGGGAGTCGAAGAGCGATATTGACATTAGACATGGAACAGCATCAAGAATAAAAACTAACATTCATAAAAGAGCATCAAGGAAAGCTTCCACAGCCTAGCAACAGTGTTGGAGAAAGCATGTGAATCTGTATGCGTCTCTAACTTCCCTCCAACCCTCCTCCCACCCTTATCCCCGGCTTTCAATTGGCCTATTGACCCCTCGCCTCTCCCTCTCAACCAATCCCTAATCCCCGTACCACTGCAGCTTCTGATGATGTCCTCAGTCAACGTACCTGGTCAATTAAATGTGAACAAATAATAAAAACAGATAGAAAGAACTAGATGCATGTGAATAAAGGGAGTGTGACATCCACAGCCACAGCCTAACAGAAGCCTACACAATACAAACCTGCAATACACAATACACACTACAATACACAATACACACTACAGTACAAAATACACACTACAATACAAAATACACACTGCAATACAAAATACACACTGCACTACAAATACACAGTACACATATACACTACAAATACACAGTACAAATACACACTACACATACACACTACAAATATACAGTACAAATACACACTACACATACACACTACACACACACACTACAAATATACAGTACAAATACACACTACACATACACACAACAAATATACAGTACAAATATACAATACATACATACACACTACAAATACACACTACACATACACACTACAAATATACAGTACAAATACACAATACATATACACTACAAATACACACTACAAATACACAATGCAGTGCCAACCACGTTTCTTTCTTTCTTTCTTTTTTTTGACCTTGTTCGTCCCCCGTTGATCTGATGACAGACGACATGACCTTCACGTCCTCGCAGCGCCTTGGAAACGCCTCGGGGCGCTCTCCCTGCCTCCCCTCTCCCTGCCTCCCCTCTCCCTGCCTCCCCTCTCCCTGCCGCTGCCTCCCTGGCCTGGGTCTTACCCCGGCCTCACCTGGGGGGAAAGGCAGCGAACGTACAGGTGCAGCCGAGCATGGCTAAACACAGACATTTACTGGTGGGAGGGGGGGCGGGGGGGGGGGGGGGGGGGGACTGGTGTGTGCGACTCAACTCAACAACAAGGCCGTGGGTGGTTTGGAATGAGAAGTGGGTTCTTTTGTTCTTGGGAACAGCGTTTATTTGGGTTATAGCGTATGTTATGGAAACAGTGCTAATGCAAATGATCATTATTCAAAATATGATGTGATGGAACTGCACAATACTGTACGTGTCTTCAACCACAGTGTCATATCATGTTAGATATAATAATCTAATAATATACGCCATTTAGCTGACGCTTTTATCCAAAGCAACTTGCATTGCAGCGAGTGCATACATTTGTCAGTATATATGGTCCCAGCGGGACCAACTACTGCCAACTACTATGGTTGGATTCCCAGAGGAACCGCAGTGGCTACAGAAATGCTATGGATCACAAGTCCTAAACGTACCATTGAGTTAGCTAGAGTGCTGTGTCTCGCTGTCTGTCCTTCGCTGAACTGGCTACTGAGGACGCTTGAGGAAGACTTCTTCTGACAGGACATATCATCATTTATGAGGTGCCCTGTATTCTCCACCACAGCTCCTACACACACACACACACACACACACAGCTCCCACAGACACACACACACACACACCTTACCGAACGCATACTTACTTATACTTACAAACCTTTCTCTCACATGCGTGAGCACACACACACACACGCGCACACACACACACACACACACACACACACACACACACACACACACACCTCAGGTGACCACGAAGACCTCCCTATTGTGTAGCTCACAGGAAAGTCATGGACACAATGGCCTCCGCCTCCCCCTCCCCTTCTCTTCTCTACTCTCCCATGGCTATCCACACCTCTACTTCCCTCTCAACTACCCACACTTCTCCTTTCATCTCCCCGCCCCCACCTCACCTGCATCCTGTCCTCTTATTGTCAGAGTATTCACACCTACAGAAAAAAAGAAGAAATGTGGGTAACCTTTTATTTTACAGCCCGGTATTCACCAGGTACTTCGGCCTGATAATCGCATATTAATTTCGCTTGATGGTTCTTTTAGATTCACTGACTCCAGCACCACTAAGTGGCATTAGTACAGTACCAGGGAGTTACCAATAGTGCTGGATTCATTGAGGTTAGTACCAGAAAGTACCTCTTGTTACCACACACAGTGTTTCTTCGTAAATATGAAGTAAATACCAGCTGAAACGTAAATAAAGGGTACTAAAGTTATCTAAGCTGTAAGACTGTTGCTGGTGACTGTATTTCTCGCCTTAACTAATGGTCACAGACAGGGTCACTTTGTGTGGTTTCACTACAGCTCGAAACAGAGACAATCTCTCTTAGTTGCTTAAGAAAAAAAAAATCACAATCTCTTTTAGCCGTTTGTATGAAAAATGAACTTATTGTTGTGGCTTGGGCTACTGTCTGGAAGGATTAGAGTTGAGAGGAGTCTGGGGACGCAGCTCAGAGGGTGTAAGTTGGTCAGGGCAAGATACACTCTGGCCCACAACGAGCTTATTAACACATGAATCTCACTGACACATATCTGAGGATAAGCCAGCTCTGTAGCGTACACACACACACACACACACACACACACACACACACACACATGCATGCATGCATGCATGCATGCATTCAAGGAAACATGCTTTGCCATGTACACACTCGCGCAAACACACAAAAACAAAAATACACACACATACACATACACACACACACACCAAAGTTGCACACACACACACACACACACACACATCCATTTGAAATGAAGATTTCACACGTCAGGCCTAAATCCACATCAACACACAAATGTGTTGACAGCGGAAGGGAGATGACGCTAGGAGGATTTGAGTCATGCTGCGTGCCACTCACTCGTCCTTACAGTAGGATGTGCTGCTGCATGTAGCATAGACACTCTCTGTTCAATAGGATGAACTGTGTCAGGAGGAACCAACCAGGGTTCTGAGGCTGGAACCACCAGTAACCTTGCCTAAGACCCCGAATACACGCGTTCGCTCAGCGGGATAACGCGCACGTCTTCCACATGGGAGACCCAGGTTCAAACCTTTGTTGGTCACATTGGCAATCCCTGGTCCAACACATACCCACAAGGTGGGTATGTAAGTGGGTGTAGCGTACTTGATATCACACATTTTGCAGCTGATAGGGTTTTACGTGTGATATTGTCAGAGTAGAGTAAGATGTTGTTATACACCGTGCAATCTGTGTTCCTGTCAGGGTCCTAGCTCGCACCCGCCTGGTGCCTCAATAGCCGCCCAGTGGCAGTCCCCATGAATAGTCATCTCAGCTCTGACCTCAAATGACCCAGCACATTATAGAGTGTTGACTTGACACATGCACGCACACACACACACACACACACAGACACACACACACACACACACACACACACACACACACACACACACACATGTTCCAGCTAACTCAAGGGTGCAAACAAGGCCAAATCCATCCAGACAAGAGGTCCATGGAGTGTGAGTAATTGGCAGTAGCCTCAGGTGTGTGTGTGTGTGTGTGTGTGTGTGTGTGTGTGTGTGTGTGTGTGTGTGTGTGTGTGTGTGTGTGTGTGCGTGTGCGTGTGCGTGTTTGTGCGATTGGTGTTGTGGAAGGACTCTAGAATCCACTCTGGCTCTCATGCCTACCAAACACTATCAATGTCCCTAAACGTGTTTGTGTCTAGCTCTCTCTGTTCTCAGAGTCTGTCTCTTTCATTTGCACATCATTTGTTTATGTTGTGTTATAAGTCTCTATGCCTGTGTCTGTAGAATATGTTATTGCCTTCCAGTGTTGAGGTGTACTTCAACATTGCCTTCAGTAAGTATTAACCCTCCCTGGACTTTTTCCACATTTTGTTGTGTTACATCCTGATCTTTAAAATAGATTTAATTGTTTTGGTTTTTTTGTCCCAGTTCTACACAAAATAACCCATAATGTCAAAGTGAAAATATGTTTTTTGAAATGTTTACAAATTAATTAAAAATGGAAAGTC
>NC_139658.1:11587112-11589612 GCF_951799395.1 Argentina silus | reverse complement strand
CTGTGTCTGTGAAAGTGAGATAGCAGTAGAAAAGGGGTGAGGCGTTGTGTTCTTGGTTGGCCTGGTGATAATTCCTGTCATTCCTGTCCGGTCAGTGTTACTGTTATGGCTAAAGAAACCAATGAGAGGCGAAGTCATTTCTTCAAACTGTAGTCTGCGAACTTATTTCCGGTTCAAGCCAAAAATGTATCAAGCCCAATACATGTTGCACATCAGCTTTTTTTTAAATAGCCCATATAAGTGTAAGATAACTCATGTAACAAAGTTGAACCGAAGGATGAATCAAGAGTGCATGGAGGTCACTAACACGCTTGGCTAGCAACAGCTCCGTCTTATAAGACAAAGTGGTGGTCTCCAAAGTCTCAAATCGAGTGCTCCAAAGTCTCAAATCGAGTGCTCGTAAGTTTCAAATCGAGTGCTCGTAAGCGCATATGATTAATGATGGAAAAGGCCCTGTTGGAGCAGGTCCTGTAAGAAGGAGAGGGCTGGGGATGGAGCACAGAAAAGACATAAAAAAGACACGCCACGTCTCTCACACCAACACTCAAACACCGTCCACTTGAGATCGTACAGACTCCTTGTAGAAGGGGCTCTAGCCCCCTGAATCGAGGCTATCAAGTTCAGGAACAAGCCCTCCTAGTTTAGATTGAACTTCTCACAGGCCAAACCCATAGATTCTGGGTGCGGGTGGAATACAGTAATGGAATACAGTACACAGTTTGGCTCTGTGCTTAGTTTGAAAGCCAACCCCTGTGCTATCTCCGCTGGCTACGGTTTCCCTGGTCAATGAGGAGAAGAGAGAGACACCATGTGTCCTCACTCTGTCCAGAGTGGGAGACATGAGGCTGACAGGAGGGGATGCGTAAAGGAGCGTGTCTGGCCACTGGGGGCACTACAGCGTTGGAGAGCCCCCCTCCCTCCTGCCCATATCCCCCAGTGAGATGTCGAACCGAGTAGACTGAAAGAGAACTTCCAAGAGACTAGCCAACGCGAAGACAAATGAAACGCTAGTTAATCGGACAAGAAAACATACAAGACACGTTAGGCCTACACAATGCTTTCATTAGCTGTTGGGAAAAAAAATCCTGATGATGATTTTCAACGAGAACCGGAAGTAATTTCAACAAACTCAAACAAACTACATTTTGATGGCACACCTAGGAGGTCCATACTGTTCCTCCCACCTGTGGGGCTTCTTAGTCCTCTGTTTTACAAGCATGTTGTTGCTGTAACGACATATTTGCCATCTCACCAGGTGGCCTCTTTGTAGAGCTGTATACAGCTCACTTATCATGGTGGGGTGGCTGGAGAGGCATGAATAACCTACAAGTTTGTTTGTGTGTGTGTGCGTGCGGGTGTGTGTGTGTGTGTGTGTGTGTGTGTGTGCGTGCGTGCGCGTGTGTGTGTGTGTGTGTGTATGTATGAGAGAGTATGCCTGCTTGTGTATTTAGGCCGGGCTCATTACACAAGGGTTGTGTCAAGGTGCTTGCATGGTCAGTGGGGGTTTTGTTTTTATCTCTCCTCTCCCCTCCCCTCTCGCTCCATCCCTCCCCCCTCTCCTCTCCTCCGCTGTAGTTTGTGATCTTGACAAGGCCCCACATCCAGTCCAGTGCAGCAGGATGAATAATACATGGTGTGTGGTGGTGGGGCTGGGCGGAGGGAGAGTCTGTCTGTCAGGACCTGTTTAGTGCAGAGCTCTCCATATGGAAAGGGCAGCTCTGTCACAGGACTTTAGAGTTGCTCCCTCTGAGCAGGACGGGGGCGGTGGGGGGCGGTGGGGGGGGGGGGGGGGGTGCTGCGTCCCAACACTTACACTTAGTGTCCTTTTCCTTGCTTCCTCAGAGCCGGTTTCTGTTCGCAAAGCGTTCTTTCTTTGCATCGTGTTCTTTAGAACGAGTCTCGAGGTAAGGCAGGTGCTGCGGACCAATAGTGACAGTTAGCATCCTGTCCTTGAGTCCTTTTCGGAGCAAAGACAGTCTCTGAGCAAAGACAGTCTCTGAGCAAAGGCAGTCTCTGAGCAAAGGCAGTCTCTCTGAGTAAAGACAGTCTCTCTGAGCAAAGACAGTCTCTCTGAGCAGCACAGTACTGTATCTGCATCCCAATAGTCTGATCTCCGTTTTCCTCATCCCTTTAGCATGCAGGACAGACAGGGTCTGTATCCCAAAAGTCACGGCTATCATCCTCCTCGTGTCTAATCCATAATGATACTCCTCATCTTGTAGCCTCGCATGTCTGCAGAGATCAGAGCTAAACGTTACAAATCCAGACATAGACTTTTATGGCATATAGGTTGGCTGATATTAGCTAAATAATCCCTCTCTCCCACTGAAGCGTGGTCCAAACATCTGAGGAGCCTCTGCATCAGATAGCACATGTTTGCGTTTAAAACCATGGGCTTTAGAGCCATTGCTAAAGGGACACTTCACCGATTTTTAGCCTAATTTTCATTATCTCCAGCACCATACCAGTGTCTACGTATGTGAAAACGTTGATTTTGTAC
>NC_139658.1:11579612-11582112 GCF_951799395.1 Argentina silus | reverse complement strand
TTAATTATCTTTAATCCCTCTCCCGGCAAATGACTTAATACATTACATAATACAACACATAGTAGTAGTAGATTTATATAGTAGTGAAACACACTTCATTAAAGTGAAAGCCAATTTACTGACACCCACATACAGTAATACTCCATTGTACATCCTAGCTGTTTCCTTGGTACTAAACTGAACTATGTGTAGGCTTACAGTATGATTTAGAGATCAACACAAAAATACACAACAACAAGACACGGTGTTAACAGTGAAACAAAGTACATCCCCCTCCCCTGCTGCTGATGCTAAAACACTTACAGGTAAACACGCCTCTGTAAGCCAAACCCTGAAGGACCTGCCTTAGAATCCTCAAGGACCTGCCCCAGGGTATATTGTATAACCCGTATATAACATACTGAATGTGACATTCTGTGGCTTTCTCTAAAGAAGAAAAAATAGACAGATAAGCCCAAGCACAGCATAAACAGAGAGGACAATTACCTAGCAAAATATTCTAAGAATGACTGGGTTTTCTATTTTATTTATTCACAGTTTGGACTAGCCAGTGACACCAAAAATGTATAATTTTATTTTTCTGTTTTTGTTTTCTACTTCTGTCCTCATCCACATTTAAAGTTTTAAGTTTTAGTGTCATATGTACTGGGAAACAGGGGCAGTGTAAGGCAATTAATTTTTCACTCGCAAGCTCTCCTCTTTGAAAACACAGAATACAGCATTAACACAATAATACAGTGACATTGCACCCATATCTATCAGGAGTCGGGGGGGGGGGAAAAGTCACTGCTGTACATGTTAATGTCACTTCCAAGGTCTTGTTGTGGCGTCCATCTTGGATTTGCCCCAGGCCTATTCTGAACCGACCAGAGCTGTCTGTCTCTACATGAGATCCTGTACCCTGTTCAGCCGTTCAATAATTCAGCTGTAAGAGGAGACGTCAGCTCCGGTATAATTACTGTATGTTGGTGACAGGGTCCTCTGTCAAGGACAAGATGGGACAAGGCTTTACAGCGCTGGAGGTGACGTGACACGATCTAGGCCATGACACCGTCCATACAATTACCATGGGACATCAAGGCCTGTTTCGATTGTGGCATGGCATGAAGGCTGATCGTAAAACTTTATTGTGACTGTAAAATCAACTGTTTTTTCAAGCAGCAAAAAATATAAGAATACTGAACTAGAATCAATAGAATCTTATCTCTTACCCTTGTGTCATGGTCATATTTAGAGAAAGCTTTATATCATCAATTTGATCTTTATGTATTTTTTAATGAAGTTGTCCAAAAAACATTGTGAATGTACAGGACGTGTAGTTTTATGATCAGTTTTATGATCACCCTCCAATGTGTGTGTGTGTGTGTGTGTGTGTGTGTGTGTGTATGTATACACTGTGTGTGTATACTGTGTGTGTATACTGTGTGTGCATACTGTGTGTGTGTGTTTGTAATCTTGACAACTGGGACCACGTCCCGTCTCATAGGCTAGACAAGTTGACACAACCTGTTAAGGAGACCACAGTAGATCCTTGGATGTCCTAAGATCCCGTGCATTCGCATATGTGCCAAGCAGGGGCTGGTGGAGGTAGAAATCAGAGGACAGGCTCACTCTAATGCATGGAATGGAATGAGGAATGGTATCCCAACGGTATCCCAAAATGAGGAATGGTATCACTGCTGCCGAGATATGACCAAACCTGTTTCTCTCACAGACTAGCATCATGGCTATGAGCATTGGCATTGGCATCAAATGCTATAGGGAGAAGTGAGCTAGCTATAATACATTGTCAGTTAAATGTGGAGGTCTTAGCCCATAATCTCTCACATGGTTAACCAAGACAAGAGAAAGCTCAGGTCGGTCGGTGTCATTGTAATGGTTCATTGAAGACATAATGGAGATATCTTGATACGTGTATCTGGTACTTTTCACAGATTCTTGTTTTTTTTTACATGTTCCATGCTTTAACTTGAACTGATTGAATGACCCAGTGGACATGGCCTTGTCATAAATATGAGGAATATAGTATTGCAGTATCATCAACTGTGCAGTAATTACGCTTCCAAAGAAATGCCAATACTTCACTTCATTATCATCAAGAAAATCAATACTTGACCTTATTGTTGCTTTGGTAATTAGCTTGCACTCTCTTGCTAACGACTAAGCATAGCAACAGAAACAGCTTTACATAACTGCTTATGCAGCAAGATAACGTTTAAATCAATATAGGTCTACTATTACATACTGTATGTTCCAGGCCAGCACAAAGCATAACAAAAGACACACATTCTGCATTTAAACCAGAAAGATGGTTCCAAACCTCTACAACACCACACTACAGCAATTTAACTCTTATGTTTATATTCTTTGAGTTAGAGCAGAAGGATTCGATTAGCCAACTGGTTAGCCGACTTTTTGGCTTTGGTGAGACTGTAACCCCTTTGCAGTCTTACATAATGCTGTATGCCTGACTTAACTTGCCAAGTCATAGTTACCAACA
>NC_139658.1:11520379-11579412 GCF_951799395.1 Argentina silus | reverse complement strand
CCACACACACACACACACACACACACACACACACACACACACAGTGTGTGTCGTGGCCAGGTGGTGTGGTGAGTGCCAGACCTTGCTAGCTCTCTCAAGAGTGCAATCTGTAATGTGAGCTGCCTGTTAGAATAACTCAGTTATCCCAAAAAGCTTCCTCGCCATGGGACATGTGGAACTGTGCCCAATACACACTTTATCTAAGCTTGATATTCAGCGACTGTGATGAATATTGAAATTTCAAGTTTCAAAGTCACTTCTACTGTCTTTTAAATATACATTACCCAGATAGGTTTGAAATAAACTGTTTGTGAACAACCTTTTATACGAAGGACCAGTAAGTTATAGCCTACGTTCTCCCCCATAGGTTGGGAATGATTAAAGCTTTTGAAATCGGACTAATCGGTGACAAAAGCTCATCAGGGTTGAGAGACACGGGCCTACAGAGCAATAACCCCAAAACATAACCACAAACCACAAACAAACAGACCAAATATAAATGTATCCTACGTGTCCTCACACTGCATAAACATGATGAGCACCTCACTGAAATGGACGTGTTATCATGAAAGGCTATACACATTTCACCGTTCGGTGTTGTGAAGCACAGTGGGCCGCGTTACATCGACCCAACGACGCCCTCCTTGGGCTCCGGGAGGCACTGGAGCAACAAAGCGCATTCCATGCGCCGCTCGCTCCCGTGCTCACATCGAGGCTGCTTTCTCTCCCTGAAGCCCAGAGCTGCATTCCTCTCTTCACACGAAGGGGAGCCGCCGTAGCGAGCACAAGTACTCCGTGACAAGAGTGGAAATGTCCCTAAGTTTTGGAATTTAACCATGGCACGGATATCTAACCCGAGGATCACTTGAATTTGTAAGTAGGACAAGGATTTAGTGGGGTGTTTGAAATGAGTGATACGGTTCTTTTTGGGTTTAAACATTTGGGTGTTTTTCGCTCCATGTTGCGAGTTTGGCATTGGGAAGTTTTTTTTTTCCTTTCCTCCTTTTCCTCCAGACCTCTCTTCTCGTGGTGTCTCTCCACGAGTTTGTGGAGCTTGGAGATTCAAACATAGCCATGGTTTGGGTCGCCCGGAGCGTGCTTTTTCTGTGTTACCATACGCGCACCCCGTCTATTTGAGTGTGAATTTAACTCCACGAGCAGTTGTTTTGTAGAATATGTTGGATATGCCATCTAATGTTATTAAAACAGTCGAAGCTACTTGATCAACACCGAAGTGGGAAACTGCGGATACAAGAGCCCTGCAAAAGGTTGTGTTCAGTAGCCTGCATATATCCAGTTTGTTTAAAGCGAAGTGGATTTATAAAAATCAAATTGCTGTAGCCTTCTGAAATAGGCTCTAGATGAATGTTTTTCCAGCTCATATGCTGAAATCAAGCATACACTTAGGACGTGATATTAATGGTTTGTGTGCATTTAGAGATAATTGCTGAATTATCCGATGTTTTTCAACATCTTCATTTAGGATTAACACAGTATGTTTCCATACATTAAAAAAACTATAAATTCACGAGCAGACTTCCCTCGTTACTTCATGGCAAGGGGTGATTGTGGTTGTTGCATTGCCTAAGAGAAGGAATGCCACCATATACATAATTATAGGTATTCACTGACAGACACTGTCGCCGGGAAAATAATCTTGGGCGGCGTGGTAGGTGGCTGCTAGGCTCGTGCATGGCTCTAAATTGAAATTCGTTGCATGCCTGTTTGCAGTTTGTTTATCTGGTCATTTCTGTTGCGTTGCCGTCTTCTAGGAGACTACCAAATGGTCAGAAGGGAATGTAGCATTTGTCATGGGACCTGGTGCCGCTTTGTAAAAAAAAAAAAAAAAAAAAAAGAAGAGAAGAAAATCGATTCCCCTATTAGCTTTAAAATAATTATACATGCTGGTGGTGGTGTGAAAGGAGCGTTAATCTGCTAACGAATGAGGGGCACTTTGCGGGTTTTGTTATTCGACAGCGATGGTAATTCCCTATTGAGGAGCGAAGGATGAGGGTTGTCAGTTAGTGTGGTGGTGTGCGCGTTGGATGTCATCTATCCTTTTGAAAATGCTCCAATTACATTATTGAATTTCATTCAATCGTATTTTAATCAAAATATGCTTAACCAATTAGGCTGAGACCCTCCAGCTAGCTTAATCAATATACAATATTATTTGTCCCTCCCAATGCTTTTCGTGACTAAACATGGAATTAATTTGTAATTTTACATCACTGCAAAAAATCCCAAACAATTTTAACCCGTTGAGTATAGGCTGAGAATGGATTTCCTCCCCTTTTACTATTCAGGCAGTCGACAGGACAGTTAAGGCGACGACATTCATATGCAAATGGTGAAGGATTTCATCATGCGTGACATAAATGTTTGTTTAAGAGGAGGTACTCGTTGAATGTGACTAGCGCTAATCACTCATCCACATGCCATTGGGGCTTGGCGCCTGGTCGTTAATCACTCCACCACAGACCAGCTCATCTCTCAAACTGGCCCTAACATCTCAGAATAAAGTGTCCGGTAGATTGTACAGCCTGTAGCAGATACAATGTCCCAACCGCCAGAGCCTATTTAAAGTAGATACAATGTATCACCGGTAGTCCGTCGCCCCTGTGGATAACGCTAAAGGGGGGGGGGTTGGTTACGCTGTAGTGCCTGGTTTCCCGCCCTTCTATCGTGTAGCCCTGATCTTCACGTCCCTGTATTGAGAATGAAATGATAATTTTCTCCTTTTTATTGCAAAAAACAATACTGTTATATCATACCAGACGTATTGCTTAGTACAACGTTGTTGTTAGTCTATTCCTGAAGCGTTGTAACAGTGGACATGACTTATGTCCCTCAGCCCATCCGACTTCCAGATGGGCAAAGTTTTTTTTGCGTGGGCAGTGTTGTGTTAATTTCAGTTGGAATGATGAGGAATTGAGATTAAGACTATAAAAGAACAGCTCAACATTTTTACCAGGCTGTCTTGACATCATTGTGTGGAAATGCAGTGATTCAGTTCTTCCTTCCAGTGTATGTAGGCTATCTGCGTGTGTGTATCTGAGTGGACTTGGCAGAAGACGGCTCCTTTTACAGCTTCCTTTGACTGGCAGACATTTTAAACCAGTGTGACAACCTCATCCTTCCGCATTTCCTCTCTTCCATCTCCCGTTCTCCCTCTGTTGCTCTCTCTCCTCTCCTTCCTCCTCTTGCACTCTCCCCCCCCCCTTTCTGTCACCTTCCCAAGTTTTGCATCCTTGCTGTCACCATTCTTTTCCCTCCCTTTCTCTGTTCCTGTCCCTCTCTCTTCCTCCTCATCTCCCTCTGTTTCGTAGTTTCTCTCCCTCTCTCTCTCCTTTGACATCTCCCTCTCCCTCTCCCTCTTTTTCTCTCTCTCTCTCTCTCTCTCTCTCTCTCTCTCTCTCTCCCATATTCGCTGTGGCATGTATATCTCCCTCAGTGGACTGCCCCTGCTTTCATCGCTGTAGCCAACGCTAACGTTCCTGACACTCTGGCACGATTCCCACATTCCGGAATCTCTGCCCCCCCCCCCCCCCCCCCATTTGAACTCTTAATTGTGGGTTTCGGCTCATTACGACAAATCTTTCAGTGTTCCGGTACAATCCCTGGTATCCGTGGCATGCTGGCCCTGCTTGCTGCTCTGTCTTGGCTCTCTCAAGGAGGAAGTATTTAGCGGGGAGTGTAAGGAGATACCTTCTTTTACCAATATGAGGTTATGTCAGAGAGGGAAGAAGACTCCATGTGAATGGTTTAATTTCCTCTTTGAAATGATTGAGAGCTTCCTCGGCAGAGCGTAATGGAGTATCTGCTTTCCGTTTGTGCCGGTGGAGATGGCATGTTTTTATTACATGAGTTTTCATTTGTGTCAGTCTCCATAAGGAGGCCAGGGGGGTGGATTGTCGTTCTCGTTTTGTCTTTTCGTGCTTTATTTATCCCTCTCCGCGCTCTCTCTCTCTCGCTCTCTCTGTTTTCCTTTTCAATGCTCCCTCTCCCTGTTCTCTCGCTGTTCTCCTTTTCTACCTGTTTCTATTTTTCTCTTTCCCCTCCTCAGTTCTCTCTGTAGCTTAGCCTCCTCTTCCTCCCACCTTTCATTCCCCTCTCTCTCCATCCATCCATCCCTTCCTCTCTGTCACTTGTCTTGAACTCTCCCTGCCTCTCTTCCTTGCTGTCACCACCCATCTCTGTCTCTCTCTCTCTCTCCCCTTCTCTCTGAATGTTATAACCCCCCCATCTCTCTACCTCTCTATTTGATCGTTATGACTCTCTCTCTGGGGCTCCCTGCCGCCCGGAGGCTAGTAACCACTCAGCGCAGCAGCGATATTAAAAAGCACTAAAGAGGACCAGCGGTGGGGGGGGGGGGGGGGGCTCTGCTGAAGGCCCTGTCACACACACGGCGGACGCTAACACCTCCCTCAGTCGACTGGAGGAAAAGGCACTACTGCAAGACTTAATATAAAATCTAAAAGCCTACTAACTCACTCCCCAATACCTGTAAGGCCTGTCTGTGCAACTGCTCTGTGGGAATAACCTCCTTCACCCACTAGGACTGAACAGGGAAGGGAGGGTGCAGGCATGAGCGTCCACACTGGCTGGTTCACCTGAGTCTGAGAACAACTCCGTTGATGGTGGCTTTCTCAGAACCACTGTGACATTTCGAAGTGGGAGGACACACTAATAAGCAAGAAAGCTGTTTACCAGCCAGTTCCCTTTGAACAGTCACTGCGAGTTGTCTGGCGTGCACATGCCCATGAGGATTCACGTCGAGCGTTCGTGCCGAAGACGTGACAGGAAGTAATCAAGGATGGGACGATTCTGTGACCTTATCCAAACATCTGCCTTGCTGTCCTCCCAAGTAAAAATATCACCATATGAATACCACCATTACAATGGAGAACAAACGGTTCCACAATCCAGAGCGGTTTGAAAACACATTTGGAGAGAGAGAGAGAGAGAGAGCTGTTATTTCAGGAGCCCGTCCCAAGATTTTTTTTCTCTCTGCCGCACTCGTCCAAGCGCGTTGTCTGTTATGTATAATTCATTTTCTCCCCTTTCCCTGTTTATTTTTATCACTCACTTTTAACCATTCTTCAAAGGACCCCCCCTCCCCCGCTTTCCTCCCGTCCTCGGTGCCTGAAGAAGTGACAGCTGCTTGGGAATGGGCTGTTTTGAAGCACACACTAAAAAAGGCACTCACATCAAGACGACTGGAAATAAAGAAAAAACTTCTGTGACTCTGTCGATATCAAAAACCCGCTCGCTAATCTGCCTGCAAATTGAAAATGAGCCAAGGCTGCACTGTGACTGGAGCTGTTTTAGAGCAAATTTACATGGTTTGCTTTTGTTCAAAGGGTTGTTGATTAGTTTTGTTGAAATGTAAAGTAGCTCAGAGTTATTGACTGAAGTAGGGCCAGAAATAAGTTGTCACTGTTCACTGTTTGGTTGTGGATGACTTTGTCTTCTGAATGGACCGGACCATTGTTTTGGTTTTTGCCCTCGTCTGTCCACTCAAATATTTTTCTGTGTGTGTGTGTGTGCGCTCAAGTGGTCTCTCGCAGTATGCCCTCCTTGACAATGCTCATGATGGATGTCAGGAACTTGAGTTTACGAGTGCGTTAGCGGGATGGAGCCAGACCTACCATTCTACAAGGGGACATATGATTGGTTGGAAGGGCTGGCCCTCATATGAGAAGAGACAATTTGATTGGCTGCATTAGGCCTTATAGGCCGGAATATCACTCTCCAGAGCTGTTGGATTGAGTTACAACAGCCCGGCTGTTCAGACCAAGTACACTCGCGTCACTAACCCTAGGTCAACTTCTGACCCCACAGGCCAAAGCCCCAACATGCTACAAGCAGTCTCAGCAAATGCAGTTTCCTCCACGGCATGCTAACACATATGTCAGCATTCTATAGGCTACGTCTCCCTTGGACTGACTCAGATACCACTCTGCTCCCTAAGCGCCCAAACTATAAAAAAAACAATTTCCTTGTTAGTTCCTTTTCCTCATCTGAGGAGACGGTCAATGGAGACCTGATCCTCATATCGATCAGGAAGTCAGCGGTCAATATTACCTTCTATAGGTCTCTAAGACAAGCTGTCACCTGTATCTGCATCCCCACCCCCGGTCTCTGCAGACTTCAAGCTTTCCTGACGACAGGGTTTTCCCATGTCTTACAGTTCCCACCACCAAAAACAAGATAAATATGCTCCATTTAATTAATTCAGTATTACGCATATGGCCAATGCCTTCTAACTTGTATGAAGGACTTAGGCCTACACACTTCTAAGTATAGAAGTTAGCTAACAATGTAACAACTAATTTCTAGTTGTATACCAGCTATCCTTCTCTACACGTGAGGCAATGTCAACCACCGAAGTGAACGTTACTTCTTTGTAAAACCCAAACTCCCTTCTCCTGACACTACAGTGCATGCATAGGCATACTGAGAGTATTGTTGGTAGAATGCTGTTGTTGTTGTTCCTGATTTTCTCCAAATGGATGAGGGAGCCTAGTGGTTGTTTATAGTGCTCAGTGGAGTCTGTCAGCCACTTCAGGCATGTTTGGCTTGTTAATGAGAGCGACTGTGTGAGAAGCGCTAGCACACTGAGCAAAGCTCTCTCTCTCTCTCTGTGTGTGTGTGTGTGTGTGTGTGTGTGTGTGTGTGTGTGCTCGTGTGTGTGTGTGCACTTGTGCGTGCATATGTGCTGTGGTGAGGCAGCACAATTCTGTGTTTGGATGCGTCCCTGTCTTTCTCCAGTGTGATGAGGGGAAGTACACTGAACTACACTACTTCTGTGTGTGTGTCTATACTGTTGTACCTCATATTTGATGTAAGGTTACACTATCTCCACTGTGGGGAAGATTAAATGGGGAATAGTTTATACAAACGCACAGGCATTTATTGTTGTGATTAATGTTAATGGTGCAGTGGGCTCAGTTGGTAATTGCTTTCTTCTTCTCTCCTCTCGTCTGCCTTCCTCTTCTTCTTCTCCTCCTTCTGCAGTGCACTACCTGCTGTGGCCTCGGCCTCCTTCCTTTCTGTTGTATTTACCGAGGGGAATTTAAATAATTCACCAGCCTGCAGTCGCAGCCTGTAAATAAGACTAATAGAATGCGGGCCTTTTAAGAGAGCCACTTGCCCAGGGAAAGCATGGCCCGCAGCAAGCCTATAAATCAGGTGCGATGGGGATGTAAAGGGTAGCAAAGCGCTCACCCCCTTTCTGTTAACGGAAGGAAGGAAGGCTCATTTGAGAGAGGTCAACAGTCCCGTTTCGCCCCAAGGTGGTGTGTGAGCAAGGGTGAGTGTGTTGTGTGTACCTGACACGCACACGCGCACACCCATGTGCACACACACACACACACACACACGCTCTCTCTCTCTCTTTCTCTCTCTCTCAACCCTCCCACTGTGATGTCAGCACCTGTGTGTGTTTACCAGATGTAGATAATTGTTCATTTATTCATTTTGTTTACTGCTTGTTTTTTTCCCCCTGAGTGCCTGGAAGTGGGCCGCTTCAGGGGAATTTGGCCTGCGTTTGTCGGCTTGTGGTTTGTGTCTGAGGGACAGAGGCCATATGAAATGGGAAGTCACTGTTGATCGAAATTTTTTTTTTTTTTTTTTTTTTTTTTTTTTTTTTAGATGAGCGTGCAGAAGTGGATGTAGTCACAGGATGATTCAATCGCCATCAGTCCAGCCAAATTTGTTATCCCCAGTTGAACTTCCTAAAATGGAGTAGACTTAAGTTGAGCAGATCTCAATCACTTTGGAACACGTTCCAGCCCATCACCTAAACTACAACGAAACTCCCAGTGGCTCTCTTGATCTTAATCTCTGTTGTGTCTCTGATTGAGAAATAGCTGAGATTCCAGGCACCGACCGCTCCGTTGATACTAGGGGCTTGAACTTCCAAAGCTCTAGATAACTTTGGATAACAACACAGTATGATACTAAAGTACGGGGAAAGTGTGAGTGTCAAAAGGTGCTAGCTATGTGGAACAGAACCCCCCCCCCAGGCTAGCTCCCCCCCGTCCCCCTTGTACATTACAACAATCCCTTCCTCTCTCCAGCCCCTTTGTCAGCTTTCTCTTTTGTGTCTGTGTGAAAGGGTTAAAGAGACAGAAATGATGAGTAGCCCGCCAGTCTCGCCTCCATTGTGCGCTGGCATTGTGCCATTGCATAGCATGTCGACCGCGGATATGTTCAGAGGGACTTATCTTTTCTTTTCTTTCCAGGCTACAGCTATTCGCTAATGCTCCCGATGCAAATCAATGCAAACGTTCTCATGGTGGTCAGCGGCTCAGGTGACATGCTACGTTAACAAGCTTACAATAATATATCAGGTTCCTTACTCGAACTGATGCCAAAGTTCTGATGGAAGTGAAGAAGGCTCTGTTGTGTTTTTTCTCTGCTCAATGGAAACATGTGCTTCAGGAACATAAAACCTTCCTCCCTGTCTCCCTTACCTTGCTTGTTAAGGAAAAACCACTCCAGCCATGTTGTGCAGAACATTGGCAGGCTAATTCCTTTAGCAGAGCTGGGCTGCGTAAACGCTAACCAGCAGGGATCCCAATTCCGTGGCCTGGGGCTTTTTAAGTCGTCTCTCCCTCCTCGACCCCCTGGGGTCGTTTGAAGCAACCAGGCTGCTCTGGGAATAATTACTGCGGTGAGACAATGCGGGAACGTCGGGAGTTTAGGGGGATGTGATCGGGCCGGGTATTTGAGAAGACTGAGGAGGAATGGAATGGACAAGGGGGGGGGGGGGGGGGGGTCAAAGGTTAGACAGATCCTTCTTTAAGCTGGTGGCTGTGGCTATTTTATTGGCAGGGACCTCTTGTTGGTCTTTGAGGCCAGTTTAGCTACTGTGGGGGAGAGAGGGACGGAGGGAGGGGTGGCTACGTGCCACACATCGCTGTCATGATGGCTTCAGTTGTGCTCGGTGACCTCTGACGCCTCCCCGTTCTGCATACGTGGTTCCATTCCCAGGAGCTGTCAGTGAGGTCAGGGCCATACCAACTCCCTGAAAGGGGGTGTAACGCACCAGGCTGCCTTTTAAGTGTTAGTCATTGCTGTTTCTAAGGCTATTTTTGTACCCTCACCCACTCTTCCAGATGGGGAGTTCTCGGGACTTTGGGAGGCTTACACGTGATACATCAGGCACAAAGGTTAAGGAATGCAGAACGGCAACGATATGATTCAGTGTTTTTGAGCAACGACCCTCTATTGTTGAATGCTCACATTCCAATGAAATGGGGTGTGAGACTGGTGTGATGTGCTGATGCATGGAGACGATGAGGAGTTTCTTCCTTTCTCTCTCTCTCTCTCTCTCTCTCTCTCTCTCTGTGTGTGTGTCTCACTACCCCTATCCATGATTACCTAGTTCCCATGCTGCCAGAGGAATGTGGTAGTTGCAGTTGAGCGACTTGTCTTCCATTGTTAGCTGTTTGTGACCTCCTTTTTAGCTCTTGAGATCTGTGTGTCACAGCCCTGGCATGCCACCACCCTCCCCCTTTTGACGGTTGAGTTTTGGTATTGTAAAGAAGTAAAGTAAAAAAATGGAAATCATTCAAGTGTTTTGGTAAAAAAAATGGTTTCCCTAAGTTGTCATATGGTTTACTACTATGGTTTACTTCATCAGTGCTTTCACCTTTTTTTTTTTTTTTTTTAAGACGTTCCTTTTGTCACATTACATTGCAGTTACGCGTTCTATTCCAACACTGTTGACGCTAACTGTATTAGCTCATTCCAGAGGCCCACCTCATTTTGCCCTCAGGAAATTGACAGTGCAGTCAGAACTTGGCTTCAGATGGGATCAGTCTAAAGTGTCTCTGAGCTTGTGTGTTGTATCTTCAGGAACATGAAAGCCCCGGGCCTTCATTTGGAAGGGCGGGTAATGAGAAATTTCAACAAAACGACGCCCATGTGCCTCAGCCAGAAAACAGAGGAGAGAGAAGGGAAGAAAAGGAAAGAGAAGAAGAAGAAGAAGGAGGAGAGGGAGGGATTTTGGCAGTGCTAGCTAGCTCCACTCTGCACGACGCAATGCTCACCGGAGAATAATGAGCACTGCTATGGAGAGGACGAGGCTTTTTCTTTTTTGTTGTTGAGTGTGTGTGTGTGTGTGTGTGTGTGTGTGGGCAGGGTAAGGGGAAGGATGACACAAATGGAGAAGGCTGACTCAAACTTTAATTAAGCCCTCATCTCGCTATCGAAACAGCTGCTACCACTGCAGCTCGCACCACCCTGGTGGCTTTACTGCTTTTTGGAAGCTAAACAGATGTTACAGAGGGTGTGTTTTCCCTTACTTGCTGTAATAAGTTACCCGATTTCGGGGAAGATTCAAATGAAACCGCTCCTACGTGTTTTTTTTAGGACTTTCCTGTACTTCCCTGGGTTGGCAGGGTCATGGTTTTGGTCAGTGCTTTAGGGGAAGTCCACTGTAGTGTATGTCTTTGTCGTCCTTTAGAATACCAAAACCCTTTTAGAATACGAAAAACACCTCTACAACCGCAAACACAATGCATTATCCCTCCAGAAACATACCTTGTGTGAATATCAATTCCCTTTCTGATTGTTCGTTCTTTCTTTCTTTCCGTCTGTCAATCAACCTACCTAGTACGACACTGATTGTGTTCTCTAGTGGTGGTGGTGGTGGTGGGGGGTCAGTCTCTCATCGCCACGGTATCCCTCCGATGTAGGGCGTGATGAAAATGTGGAGGACTTAATCATGCAAAGAAGATCGACCAATCAAGAGAGGCCGGCTCTGATTCAAGGGCCTATTGGGAAGCACAGCTGGAGCTCCGCAAAGAGAGGCGGGGTTTAGGTTTACTGTTACTCTGGGTCACCTCTCCTCTACTTCTCCCTGCCTACCGCCCATTCACCAATAAGTGTCTCAGATAGTTAGTTAGACAGACAGACAGACAGGTATAATCTAGCAGACAGACACAGACAGGTCAGATAGATGGACACGCAAGCTTCATCAGCAGTATTGACCCATGTCTCTCTCTCTCTCTCCTATTGGATCTGGTAGTTGCTGGACGCCGTAGTGCTGAGCACCTGTCTGCGACCCCCCCCCCCCCCCCCCCCCCCCCCCCATCCGCGCGCTGGCAGACGAGGCAGTTATCACCTGAATGTCAATGGATCTATAAAAGCCGGGGGAGGAGTAGAGGAAGCCGAGAGGCCACCGTTTTAACTGCCCCTGCCCCTGCCCCTCCCCCCCCACCCAAGCTCCGGCTCCAGCTGCCCTGAACACAGCCATCCGTCAATATAGTTTTCTCATTGGATTCATAACTAATCGCCATTGGCGAAAGGTTGACTTGGCTAAGCGCTTACACCCCCCCCCCCCCCCCCCCCCAACCACCGCACCCCACCCCCCTGTCTCCTTCTCAATGAGTCAATGGGACTTTGTGCATGACGACGTCTGCTCACAAGTACATGTTTCATGTGTATGTATGAGAGAGACGGAGATGAAGGCTGTTGGAGGCGATTGTCTCTGACTCTGATGTATGCTGATGTATGCATCTACGGCACGTCTGCTGCCTACGGTTTTGATCAAGTTAGCGAGTGTGCGGGGTTCTGCATGGATCTGTCGAGTGGTGCTCCAGTGAATAGCTGCCCCCGCAGCTGTGTCTCTCCCTCTCCCTCCCTCTCTCTCTCTCTCTCCCCTCTCTATGCCTCTCTCTCTCTCTCTCCCCCTCCCCTCTCTATGTCTCTCCTCTCTCTCTCTCTGTCTCTCTGACCTTGTGTAGGTGTGTGTTGATGAGTGTGGAGTGGAGATACGTGTGTGTGTGTGTGTGTGTGTGTGTGTGTGTGTGTGTGTGTGTGTGTGAGAGAGAGAGTGAGAGGGAGCTCCATTTGTTGTGTAAATGCGGCACGCCATTAATTGACTGCTCTCCTTCAGCGGCTGAACCCTACCCTCCGCTGGGTCCTGCCCCGGTAGTTTGTGTGGGGCTCCCCCTCTTTCTCTTTCTCACAGACATTGATGGCAGCAAGCCAGGGGTAGGATAGGCACCATGCACACGTCCCTCTTCTGACTTCCTTCTATTCTCTCTCTCTCTTTTTCTTTCTCTTTCTCTCTCTCTCTCACCCTCCCCCCATCTCTCTCCCTCTCTGTCTCCCCTCCTCTCTGTCTCTCTCTCCCCCCCCTCCCTCTCTCTCCCCCCCCCTCCCTCTCTCTCTCCCCCCCTCCCTCTCTCTCTCCCCCCCTCCCTCTCTCTCCCCTTCTCTCTCTCTCTCTCCCCCTCTCTGTCTCTCTCTCCCTCTCTCTCTCCCCCTCTCCTTCTCTCTCTCTCTCTCTCCCCCCTCCCCCCCCCTCTCTCTAGCCTTACTGAAAGGCAAGAGGAGCATTTGAAGGGCATGGTGCAGATGCCTATGGAATTGTGAGCGACTGTTGCTTTTTTAGCTCGCATCAGACTTGCAATGACTTCTACAACACAGCTGTAACCCACACACTGAAATCACACATCTGCCAACGTAACAGAGCGGATGATGGAGAGAGACAAGAGGGCGGAAGAGGGGTGAAAAGGCCACGGCCTTCTGTGGGCTATCTGTGTCATCATCTATTTATCCAGACATCCATCCCTTTTTTTTTATTTATTTATTTTTTTTTTTTTATTATAAGGCCGATCCGCGTGGATTTGATCTAGCACAGAAACAGCTAACATCTGGGCTAAACCTGTCTCACTGATGCTAATGCTACACAGCTAAACGGTGTCAGCGGCGGTGGATGGCGGGCGAACGGCTGAGCTTAGCATTAGGAGTGTGACACCAGCGGTGGCGGGGGGGGGGTAGTGTTTGGGTTAGGGTTAGTGTTGCAGCATGGACACTGTGCTAAAATAGAAGCCTGAGAATACCTCACATTTCAGTTGTCCCAGACCGCGGGATAAAGAAACAGTCTGGTCTCTCTCCATCTGTCTTTGTCTCGTCCCCTCTCTCTGTCTGTCACACACACAGACACACTTCCTGGCCTCCCCGCTTTTCCCAGCGTCACCCATTGTGTTCTTGAGGTAAACAGTCACGCAGGCCCTCAGCGGCAGTGGGAAGAGCAAAACAGAAACCTGTGACTCTGGATTGCAACAGTGTGTTTATGCTAGAAACACAAAGGAGCACAACGGCGACTACCCTCAGCGCCTAGCAACCCACAAACGAAAACCGACGGGCGGTACAGAGAGACAGACAGAGAGAGCGAAACAGTCTACACTGTATATGGCACTTATTAAAATGATAGCTTCTAGGAGGACTGATGAGGGGTTAGCAGCTTAGAAAACGTGCTGTTCCAGCTGGTTATGACTTCCAACAGGACTCCATGAGGTCACCAGATACATCAGAGCCAATTTTGCGCTTGTGTGCACAATAGACATGTATTAAAACACTGGAGTGAGCTGGAGTCTGGATATTTTCTCTCCATCTGTCTCTTTTGATGTGTTTAGTGAATATCCACTATCAAAAATTAGATGTTGTGATTTAGTTTTTTTCTTCACACATGGTGTTTTCACGTGGCACCGCTGTCGTTATCATTGTTATTACGATCAAAAAACGAACGAAATAACTGATAGCTTACCTCAGAAATGAAAGTTGGTCAGACGTACACATTAGATAAGATGGGATATAGACCACGTGGGTTACCTACTACTTTTACCATTTATTTGAAGTAAAATACATTTGACTTTCCAGGAAATAGATAGTTTATTATCAAGGAGTTGACGATAACCGCATAAATTGTGTACGCTGTATTCAACAACAATGTGCTTGGGACTGGTAAGCACTTAGCTAACTTAGCTTAAGCCTCTTATTTTCTCCAGCAAAAAGCCCTGTCTAATGTCGCTATTAGGACCATGGCTATGGTGTGTGTGTGTGTGTGTGTGTGCGTGTGTGTAGGATAACATAAATACGATATGCCTCAGGCTCACAGCGCTGACAAAGGATCCCGACAACGAGAGAAGAATATCTGCCAACTAACAGCAACAACACGGAAGAAGGAGAGCTTTATGTTATGAATCATTCTAAACAAACAAAACACTACCTTCCATGACTCGACTATCAACATCTCTGCCTTTCCACTCACTGCTCTACCAACAGAGCTTATTGAATTGAGACAGAGAGAGAGAGAGAGAGAGAGAGAGAAAAAGTGAGGGAGGAGAAGTTTGTCTTCCGGTCCAACAATAACAGCAGTCTTCCAGTAAGGTCTTAGTCAGCATGCTGTAGTGTATAGGCCAGGGCTGCCCTGGGGGCCTGCTATACTACTACTGTGGGTCAGACCTGTTGCCCCCCCCCCCCCTCACACACACACACCTCCCCCCACCCTGGGCCTCAGCTGTTCACCTAACCACACTTGATTAGTGGTTGGCTTTACTGTGGGCCTGCCCCGGCGCCACTGTGTCATCCTTTTTGTGGTGAGGCGGAGGTTGTGCGTGTGTCTGTGTGTGTGTTTTTGTGTGTCATGCTGTTTACTGTGTGTGTGTGTGTGATGCTGTTTACACTGTGTGTATGTGTGTGTGTGTGTCATGCTGTTTTCTGTGTGTGTCTTTGTGTGTGTCTGTGTGTACACACCTCCCTTTTCTTACTTTATATACCTTCTATTCTCTCTCTTTCCCCCCCCCTCTCTCTCTCTCTCTCTCTCTCTCTCTCTCTCTCTCTCTCTCTCTCTCTCTCTCTCTCTCTCTCTCTCTCTCTCTCTCTCTCTCTCTCTCTCTCTCTCTCCCTCCCTCCCTCTCTCTTTCCCCCTCTCTCTCGACTGCATCCCCGTAGGAGACAAACCATCACAGTCAAGCACAATATTTCAGATCTCTCTCTCTCTCTCTCTCTCTCTCTCTCTCTTTGCCATGATCAAATTAAGTTGATGAAATCAACAATGTTTTCACATCACATGGGATTTGTTACCCTGCCGTGACTCGATGATCTTTTCCCCGGGAAGTGTTTTTAAACGGTCTTTTTTCCGATGTTATGTGACCACTTGAGTAATGAAGGGAGGAAGGAACCTCTAACCTCAAACTTTCTTTTTATAATTTCTGGCTTTAGTTTCACTGTGTTGTCGGTATGGTGGACAGATTTTATTCGTCTTGAGTGTTCCAAGCCCTGTGGGTCAGGGTGTGTGTTTGTGGGTGATGATGTAAAAAGATGGTGTGTGTGCGTGTGCGTCTCTGCATGATTGTCTGTTTATGGCCTAAGTACTTGGCAATGTCTCGGCAACCACAGAGGACAATGCTACACACGCATATATACACACACATACAGAATAAAGGTTCCTCATGTCATGTGTGGGTCTTTCATGTGCGTGGTAGTGGTGAAAGCCTTGTACAGGGGCTAGGTCAGCCTGACACCATCTCCCCAGAGGCCCAGTAAAAACACATAGCTGGAATAGCTCCACCGCTGCCCGGCTAATCAGAACCACATTTATAAACCCGCCTCCAGTCTCTTGAGGGGGAGGGAGAGGGAGGGCAGAACCAGAACAGCACAGCACAGAGGAAGCAAGCAGCTGGGAAGCAGACACACACATGCTACACACACGCGCACACATACTACACACACACACACACACACACACACAAATGCAACACAGATTCACTTACACACCACCCACATCTGTACCAACACACAAACACATGCCACCCACTCTCATACCCTAACACTATCCACCCACCCACACACACGCGCGCGCACACACACACACACACACACACTCGATGAAGACTCCACCACCAGCAACACAATAACCCAGATTTCACTTTGAAGGACCACTGTCTCATGCTAGGGGGATGCGTTGGGAGTCTTGCATGTTCATTGTTTCATAGCATAGCACTTAGTGCATCATGGAGCCTTCACCGTATCTCGAGGGCTGTTCTAAAGCTCTAGTTTTGGATTTGCCTCAGGGCTATTCCACGGTAACAGAATGTTCCATTTCCCCAAAATATAGCCTCTTAGCTTTCCTTTGACACCCAATTTGATATGCTCTGATGAATTTCACGATTTGGTCCTCATGGGTCCTTTTACCACGAAACTGCCCCTCACAGCCTAAAGCATGGTCAGTGCCACACAGTTACCCCATCCTATTCAGTCCTATGACTGTCGTGCTTGTTTTCTGTCTTTCAGTTTGCCCCCCCCCCCCTCCCCAAAACCACTACTTCTATCATTGTTGCTCCCCCCCCCCCCCCTCTCTCTCTCTCTCTCCCCCCACTTCGTATGTGAATCAGCTTACTGCATGGCTCCAACAACGTTATTCCCTGCTCTCAGCTAAGCTCCATATGTAGTGGTTTAATATCCCCTCTTTAGTGACAGCTGCAATGTCTACTGGGACTCCCCAAATAAAATCAAATTAAAGTCTCTGGGATTGGAGCTCTATCTGCTTTTGCTCGACAAAACAGCAACTCCGAAAGCACGCCATCCATCTAAATCACACAATATTATAACCCTTCACGTTTTTTTAGTTTTCTTTTTTTTTTTTTTACCAAATCAACTGTTTTCAAAGAAGTGAAAATTAAATCAGTTTTCTCTCAAATGCATGCTGCAATATGTTTTCACATTATGGAAAAGTGGGCGGCGGGCATATCTGCAATTCAATTACGACTTTCATTTGCATTTAAGATGCTAATGTACCCTTTGGCCAAATGGAGGAGAATACTCCGTCACTTTGTCTCGTCCGGGTTATTCATTAGCTCTTCGTAATTGCTCGCACAACAAACACAGCCAGGAGAAATGGAATTATCCCCCCCCACACTTGCTAAAGGTCAGGGCGTGTGGAGTGGCCCGTCGACACTGCCATTCACGCGCCACATCGCTCGGAAAATGCACATTCTCTCGGCCGATTGAACCGAAAAAACCCTTCACCGCCCCACCTGTGTTTTTCTATTTTGTTCCTTCAAACCGAAATTCAAATGAGGCCTGAAAAGTCGAAGTGCTCTCTAGAGAGATTTCTTAGAGAGAGAGAGAGAGGGAGGAAGGAAGATGGATAGAGAGAGAAAGAGAGAAAGACCTTTACCAACCGTTTAACTTCCTGTCCCTTGGCACTCTGGGTAGAGGTCACCCGATTACCACACATGACGGGGTTTGGTGTAGCCTGAGTGAGTTCACCACCACCACCACCTTCCTCAGTCAGATGCACGTAAAGGCTTTCCAGCAGGGACCAGATCATACAAGCCTTTCCACAGCACACCAAGTAGAAGGAACATATCCACGGGTCAGTAGGGAAGCACTGACAAAACAGGCAGCCATGATGGGAGACCAGCACTGACCAGGACCCCGGGTATTCACAAAGAGCCTATCAGAGTAGCAGTGCTGATTTTTTCTTGACTAGTTTTCTGAGCAGTGCGGATCAGCCCCCCCCTCCCTAACCCTAACCCCCGCCACCTGTCCATATGATTGTATTAATTATGATCTAAAAATCTGGCAAAACTAGTCATAGATCAACACTGATCCTCAATCTTTTTCCTGGAAGACACCCAAACCGGTGTTGGGTTGGGTGAAGACTCACTGGTGGGTTTGAGAGCTCAATGCCTCTTGTGATCGTACTCAAGACGTGTGTTGAAGCGACTCCTGGTCATGATTTTCCCTACGCACCTGTTGAATACAGGTGTGCAAAAGCTTTGTTTTTTGGTCATTGAAACGAGAAACACGACATCGCATCATTTCTTACCCACCCAAAATGGCAGACAACAGCAAGAAGAAGTGAACAAATAAAAGAAACGTCACACATCCCCCTCCTCTTGGATCTAGTTTTTTGGGCCTTACAGACCTCTCTCCCATTATCCCATCACTTTACATCCAGCCTTCTCCCTTTTATCACCATTAAGACCGTCTCCTTCGCCGCTCGGAGCTGTGAGTGCTGACATTAATGTCGATCAGCATCAGTACCAAAATGTAGATCTAGGAATAACCCTGTAATATTTCCAATCTACTCTCAAGTGCTTGGGGTAATGGGCGACGGTATTGGGTTAGGACTGGCAGCTCCTCCTCTGGGGTATTGTGAAACATGGCAGGTCATTTGCCTTGCCTGTATTTTCTGTGATATATTTACCCACTTCCCATTTATGCATAACTAAAGCATCAGAGGATTGGCCCTGGAGCTGGGGCTAGTATTTCTATACAGATGGAAATACTGGAGCTGACGCATTTTGGATTTGCGCAGAAGTATCTTATAGACTAGAACAGATCATTGCGTTGTTTGACTACTCTATACATACCTATGATGTCTAAATGTATTCAAGGTTCTAGGTAGAAATTCAACGAATAGAGAGGACACATTTCCCTTTACTATATATGGTAGATAATAGTGTTTGTTTGACAAAATGCAGATCTATCTAGATGACCTGTGACTGACATTGCACCTCTTTCTACTCCTTTCTTTCTTGTACCTTCTGCATTCCTGCCACTCTACCCCTCTTCTACCCCTCTTCTACCCCCCCCCCCCTTTTCTTATCTCTCTTCCTCTTTTGGCCACATTTGCTTTCTTTCAATCGTGTCTCTCTCTGTTTTTCTTTCTGTGTGTCTGTTTTTGTCTCTCCCATCCTCGCTGCCTCCCCTCCCCCTTCTCCCTCATTTCTCTCTTATCTCCAAGTTCGTGCTGTCCTGTTGGAAATGGATGTTATGTTGAAGATCGCTGCTACGCGTCACGTCTTTCAAGCTAGTTGAAATGCAAGTCTCTCTCTCTCTCTCTCTTACCTGCAAAGCCTAATGTAAACTAACACAAAAGCAATGCGACACACACCCACACACACACAGGTTTGCCCGTTGTTTACGCTCGGCCAAATCTTATTAATAACCGTTGTTGTTTTGAAAGCGTGACTGGAAAGTAATGCTCTCTCATGAACGGGCGCTCTGGTTTGGTTTGTTTGCCCGTGTCTCGCTGTGGTGACACAATGGTCGTCGTTGCTGAACCTACTGGACAGACTGGTTGGCCTGCCCCGCGGGAACCATTCCAAGACCAGTTGGCTGTGGCTGAAGACCGGTGTGTGAGAATCAAATCAAACTTTATCGATACAGCGCAGACACACGGGTGCCGTACAATGCACTTCACAGGGAAATGCGACGAGCCCTTCGAACGGCTCTAAGACGGTTCGGAAGTCGTAGTACGCGTGGAAGTCGTTAGCGTAGTGGTTAGACGGTCTTGTTTGAGAGGTTGACGCGTTCGCCCACTCGCTGAGGAAAAAGGTCAGTGACCCGATGCGCTGACGTGCTCCCAGCTGCTTCTCCTTTCTGTCTTCTGTCTCCATCTTGACTCTTTTCCAGCTTTATTTGGTTATCGTTAAAGATACGTCCAGCTTCTCTCACCCGTGCTCCATCATCACATCCTGTCTCACCCTCTCATCTGGTCTCTCTCTCTCTCTCTCTCTGTTCTCCCACCCTTATAATCTCACCCTCCTGCTCTATTTCTATTTTTCCTCTCTCATTCTCCTCACCCCTTTTATCTCTCTCTTTTTCGGTACCCCCTCTCCTCCCGTCTCTATCACCACCAACCCCCCCCCCCCCCCCCCCCTCTTCTTCCCTGCCTATCTCCCTCCATTCTCTTTGTCTTTACCAAACCCCCCCCCCCCCCCTCTCTCTCTCTCTATAGCAGAGCAGTGGAGCATGCAGTGCTGCGTGATTCGCTTGACTGGGAATATGTGCTGACGAGCTGGGGGAAAAGCAGGAAGCTGTCTGAGCTCATAGGCCTCTGTTCTCCTCCCACTTAACTCCTTGTCACCACACACACACGCACACGTGCACACACACACTCCCCCATCCCCCCTTCAACTGAATTTTGACTTGGGGCCCCAAAGCTACATGTGGGTGAATGCTATTTAAAGCAGTTTAGAGCTAATGCCATGTGCTTCGCTATGCTGTCATGGTGGGACTGGGGATAATTGAGGTGGGCCTAAAATGGCTGAGTTGTAATTGTCGTATTTTGGCAAATTGAATGAGCTGGGTTTTTAGAGAGGGAGGTAGGGTGTGTGTGGGCGAGTGATGGTTCCCCAGGATGCAGAGATTAGTTTCACCGCGTAGCTCCGCGTGTTTTTCGGCCAGTGGAGAGGGAGGTGGACTAGTGGACTATCATTGCAGTGTTCTACATGGCTGTACTGTGGTATAGTGAGTCAGGGAGAAGGAGACGTTCTTGAGGTAGTCTTGTAGACTTCCGGTATCTTGTGGGGCCGTCTTGTTTAAGTACGGGCACTTGCGTAGGGCGCTGTTGAAGCACCACTTCATGTGCAAACAAATTTTCACACAGTGAAATACCACTGCTCAGAAGACTAGTCAGGAAAAAAACATTCCGCCATGCAGAGAGCAAGCCACGGTGTGGTCATTGCTCATAATGCTAAAACTGTGCATCATCCAGGCCTAGCACGCACACACACACACACACTAATGGAAGGGGATAGATAAGGACACAACGATGCAAATCGATAGTGAACGCAGCTCAGAACTTCCCGCTGTCATTGCTGCTCAGGCAGGCGGCCATTTGCATTAGCTAGCTCTGTGTCTGTGTCTGTGTGTGTGTTCTTATCAGAGCGTGTGATCTACTGGATGAGCTAATGGGGAGAAGGAAACTGGTTTGTCCAGTGACCGAAATGAATGTCTGGACTAATAAGATCCTTTTAGGCACGGGCTGGTTTTACCAGAAGATGAGATGCTAATGCTGAGTTTTTCTTTTCTTTTTAGCCTTTCGTCACCTGTACAGGAATAACACACACACACAAACATACACACACTCACAAGTCTGGTGTAGGACACGATGCGGTAGTGCTTTTCGAGGAAGAATTAAGTGGTCCAGTGAACAATCTAGTGGGGTATGTGCAGCCCTGCAGCTCACTTGAAACACCTCCGTTGTACAGGCTTCTTAAAACACGTACAACTCTCTCTCTCTATCGAACTCATCCTTTCCTTCTTCTCACAAGTTTTACTTTTCCCCTTCAGCCCCTCAAGTCTGCGTGTTCAGAGTTTCGAAACATGCTCCAGACCATCACCGATACTCCCAAAAAACGATTTCAAGCTTTGCAGCATTTCGCTGAATTATATTCCTATTACCTACTTTCTCCTCGCATGCATTCATGGGCCATCTATTATCCCGGCGTTGTGTTCAAATACAGACACAATCCCAACGCAAGCGAGCCATTAATCAGGACTCGCTCGACGGCGGTAACGATTTGGCCCGGGACAATGGCCGCTATCATCGCCTTCAGACTCCACTGGACGCTCTCGGAAATATGAAGCCGGAAGGGAGGAAACATTTTACAGCGGGAATAAAAGGCACTAGTGATTCTCTTTAATGTCTTTCCCCTTGAAGCCACTCTTTTTTCTCCTTCTCCCCGTGCATCGCGGGATTTATAATGGTGATGGACGTTTTACTTTTTTTTTTTTACGAGTGTCCATAGTTTGCCGAGTTTCAGGAGCGGAGTGTCTGGCGAAGCGTGAACCGGGTGTTGGGTGGTGGTGGTGCTGGTGGTGGTGGTGGTGGTCGTGGGGGGGGCGGGGGCGGTGGTCAATGGAGCTCATAAATGGAGAAAGAGAGAGACAGAGAGAAAGAGGGAGGGAGGGGGAGAGAGAGAAAGAGAGAGATATGAGGGGGTGGAAGGGATGGAGGGAGAGAGGAAAGAGAGAGATGGAAAGATAGGAGAGAGAGAGAGAGAGGGGAAGGCGATCCAGGACACTGGTATTTTGTAATAGGCCGTTCTGCGGAGAGGCTGCATTCCATTATGGTGAACTCAGCGGACCGAATAACCAACATTATAAAGGAATGCAGAGAGGTGAACGCGTAGGGGAACGTCCCATGCCGGGCTGAAACTGTTTCTTTTCTTGTACAACGACGTAGAGTTGCAGCTAGCTTGCTAAGCTACAGCACATACTTAAACCGTATGTGTGAATAATGACTGAAACGTTTATACAACGCTCTGTGTCGACATTTGTCTGACAACTGATTGTGGTGCAGGCACACATTTCATGATGCGGCATTCAGCACATGCATGGTTTGTGGCCTTGCACCGCTAAACATGTCAGTGTGACCATGGCCCCCTTTTGCCCTTGGACTATATATATACACCATAGTAGAGGTAGACCCCCTCCCCCCAACCTCCCCGGTCCCCCTCTCTCCCCTCCCCCCCTCCCTCACAGGTCTTCCTCACTCTCCCCTCCCCCCAACCTCCCCAGTCCCCCCCTCCCTCACAGGTCTCCCTCTCTCTCCCCTCCCCCCCCCCCCTCCCCTCCCTCATAGGTCTCCCTCTATCTCCCCTCCCCCCCTTCCCTCACAGGTCTCCCCCCCTCTCTCCCCCCCCCCTCCCTCACAGGTCTCCCTCTCTCTCCCCTCCCCCCCCTCCCTCACAGGTCTCCCTCTCTCCCCTCCCCCCTCCCTCACAGAGGATTTGTCAAAGAAAAGAAGGGCCCTGGCGCAGTCAGAGATTAGGACTAAACCAGAGAAGTTAATCTGAGGGCGCTCACTCGCCTGCCTCGCGGTGTTTTGTTTGTGTGTGTGTTCTCTCTCTCTCTCTGCAAGAGTGTCTGTGTGCTTTCATGTGGGCAGGTTTTTATGCAACCTCTCATTCTATGGTATATCTGCTGCTGCAGCTGCAAATGCCAACTCAGGTTTATTTTAACCTAACAGGAAACGCATAATTTTCCACAACGGTGCAAGTGTTGTTCTTGTGTTGTTCCAGAACATTCTCCTATTCAGTTTTGCTAGCTTTCAAGCTTGACTTCTGCGCAGTTTTGGTCAGACTAAATTCCCTTGTTAGGTTACAGTGACTCAAGCTCTACACACACACACACACACACACACACACAAGCACGGTGTGCAAATCCTGTTCTCAACATGCGGTCTACTGTTTCTCGTAGCGTAATCGCCAACTACCCTAATTCACACAGTTTGAAACGGGCTGATTTCAGTGTCTGATCGCTGATGAGTGGTTTTGATGGCTCCAACTGAGTGTCAAGTGGATGTGGCAACCAGTAGACACTGTTTACAACTATTGAAGAGCGGATGTATGCCCCACCACAGCTTTAGCCACTTACCGTCCCGCCCGCTCCTTACCCTGCCCTCTTCTAGACCGTTGAAGAAAGGGAGAGAGGAGAAAAAGGAGGAGAAATACATGAGGAGATGGATGGATGGATAGACACGGGGGTTGAAGAGGGCCTAGAGAGGGACTAGTGGTTTGTGTCCTGCCCATGTGTAATTGTTCTGACTGGAGCAGCAGGCCTCGGGAGAAATGCCCGGGGCAGGGGCAGGGGAAGGGGGAGGGGGGGTGGGAGGCTCACTGCTGCAGCATTGCTGCACGCTGGGGCTGCGTTAGGCATCGCAGTGTTCAGTGCTGATCGTCGTTCAGTGCTGTTCATCGTTGGTTGCTCGCTCTCCCGGCTCACGCTGTGAAAGGACAGCAGCACTAAGGAGAGAGACCAGGATGAGGATTTTTGGGTTGGGTGGGTCAGATGCCTGCAACACCTGTCAGTCACGTGCTGCTGCACCCCACCCAATCATCCCCCCTAACCCCCCCCCCCCCTCAATAACCTCCCCCTCACTATTTCTTAAAGATTAGCCGGTGTGGTGTGTCTTTGTTCGGTGGGGGCGATGCATTTCATGGGGCCTGTACGCTTCATGCATGCCATTCTGTAACATCTTGGAACATTTGACTTTATGGAACGATGAAACGTAGCCCTAAATGGTCTCTGTTCTGCAGTAGGAGGTGAGGATTGAGTGGGATGGGTGGGGGGGGGGGGGGGGGGGGGGGGAGGGTGGGTTATGTGGGCGGCAGCACTTGTCTCATGCTGTTCTAACCCTCTCACCCCTCCCCACTCTGTCCCAGATTCTAGGAATTCAGGCGAGAGAGGACAGGGGAGACAACTGGAGCCTCACAAACACACAGATACGCACACACACACACAGGCACACACACACAGGCACACAGACACACACACACACACACACACAGAGACACACAAACTCTCACACACGGACGCACACACTCACACGGACACACACTCACTCACTCACTAACTCACATGGACACGCGCACACATACACACACCCATAACGGTGTGTACGAGGCCCTGTCTGTCACCACATAATCCTGTTTACCTCTGAAAAACACAAAAGTGTGTGCGTGTATGGGGACGGAGGTTTAAGAGTCTGTGTGATGTAGCGTGGCCCACTGTCTGTCTAGTAGAGTCCTAAAGTGGCAGCTGTCACCGCTCAGCTAGAATATACCAACACCCAACCCCAATATAAGGTGTTTTATAACACACACACACACACACACACAGAAAAACACACACACACAAACACACACACACACACAGTCTCGTCTCTACCCACTATCACCATGCTGTGTGGTTCCAGACTGATCTGGAGTCAGGTCAGTCAGGTGTTTTATAACACACACACACAGTGTAGTCTCTGTGCGCAGGCCGCCGTCCTCCCGTTTATTTTGGCTGGGACCCCTGCTCAGCACCGGAAGGGCACACCGCTTGTCCTCCACCAAATTGATTTACATTGGCATTAAAACCGCTCATAAGTTCTTTTTATGCCTGCAGACGCGCCAGTCAGCTGTTCTTTCCAGCAGAGTTTGCAGTGCGGAAATATATATCACACCCACCAAGCTCCAATTACTGTTATATTTGGCATCTTCTAGTATAGATATAGATATCTTCTAGTGTAGAAAATCCTCGCCCCTTTCAGGCAACTCATTGAAGACATTTAACTGAAGTGAGGAACATTTTCTGGTCAAATTGAGTGTAGAGATGGAATGTATAGATTGATAGATTGTTGTCCCCTGGCTGCCGCTCGGGAATAGACCTCAAGGTCTGGAGATCTCCGATAGACAGATCAGTGGAGGCTGGTGGAGGAAGACATCGGATTTGATACCGTTCCATTATAATGAGCCCGTCCTCCCGTTTCTACCTCCACCAGCCTTCCTTGGTATTGATCTAGACAAGATCTCAAAAACCTAGAATAAATGTCAATGGTTTATCATTCAGGAGAGCATTTTGTACAATTGGGAATCAGCGTTCCAGCAGTCTAACATATTATTGTCAAGTGTGAATGCGTTTCCAATGGAACCCATTAAAGTCAGTTACCGGTGGAGTGATGTTTCAGTGTTAAGTACCTTGAAGGGCTATATATAGACTTAGGCTGGATTTAGAGTGGCTCTGCCGTCTTGCCTGCCTATGCAGTCTGACCATGCATATGTTAAATTAGCTGGCTAAAGAAGCATTTAGTGACCTGTCTGCCTCTCTCGTCCGTCTACGGTGTGTGTGTGTGTGTGTGTGTGTGTGTGTGTGTGTGAGAGAAATGAGTCGGAATTGACCCCTCTTCCTTAGTCAAACAGTAAGTTGGTCACATGATGGAGGTCTTCTTTGTAATTGGACAGTATCCACCAGGCATGGTAATCCACACCCGTACGTCCATATGCAGATTATGGTCCTGGTGATGGATGAGATTAAACTCACAGGAGGGGATTAAGTAGAGGTTTGGTTTTGCTCCCCTTCCCCCCACGCCACTTAACAACCCCCCCGGCCCCCTAAGGCAAAGCTCTGTGTTGTCTTGATAGACCAGTGTATGGGGAAGATTAAGCTCAAGGCTAGCCCACTTAATTTAGCCTAAATGTGCATGTGTTATCCATATGCATATAGTTTAGCAGTCTAGTTGTGTGTGTGTGTGTTGGGGATGCAGTGGGCGCATAAGTGTGTAGACCTTTCTTTTTAGTTAAATACTATTTACCGTTGACGGCTGTGTGTGTTTGTATTTATATTGGCTTTGACATCCATCTCATCTCCCCCAGCCTTTCTCTCTCTCTCTCTCTGCTGCAGAGTATGATGATGGCGGTGGCGGTGGCGGTTGGTGGCGGTGGTGACGGTGGTGGCGGTAGCGAGCGTTCCCCCTCCCTTCCAATCCCCTTTTCCGTCGCCATCCCAGATGTGACCCACATGATAAAAATCCAGTGTGTATGCAGAGAAAATTTGCTTGAGCACAAGTCTTTTCTTTTTCATTTTTTTCCCCCTCCCTCCCGTCCCTTCCGAGCGGCGAATGCTGTAATTGATATGCCACCGGCAATAAATCACGGCAGCACCGGGGCCGACCGGGGCCATTATCTGAGCGGACAGGTTTAGCGGCTCTGTCGAGAAGCTGTGACTGCCCCCCCGCCCCCTCCCCCCCCCCCCTCTATACTTGCAAGCCCCCTGTCCGTCCGTCGACTGATTTATGAAGTCTGGCCCTCTTCTTTTGGGAGCCCCTTCTCTCTTTTGACCACCACCTCCTCCAGTCAATGGGAGTCTGAGTCGTGGGCTCTGTCCAATCCAAGCCCCATTCTCTCTACATGTCTGAGAAATGTCACAGGACCAAGAATTAATGGTGCACTCTGATATAAAAAAAGCCCCAAAACAATCAATCTAAATCCCTAAAGGAAAAACCTCTGGATTTTCCTCAGTCTTCTATATTATTGGAATGTGATAACAGCCTGGCAAGCGCACCTAGATGTCAGCGCCAGATTCTAATCCCATGGTTAAAAGCCGAGGTACGAGGAGCCAAAATGATTGCCATGTTTTCCTGATCGGCTGAGATATGGTGTGAACCTTGTTCTACAGCTTCTTTTTCATTTCGCGTCTACATCGGGGTGGAGGAAATTGAAACTGAAGAGGTATAGGGAAGAGGGAAAATTGAAAACAGGTATAAAGGAGGGAAGTCAAATCTGTAAGAACCTGGGAGTGGGGGGGGGATTTTTATATCTGGTGATTGACAATATCCTCACCTGTCAATCACTCCCTTGGGATCAGAGAAAAGTTAGGGAGTGGGGAATTACTACCGTGAGTGGATTCCTAAGTAGTTCTCTCCTCTCCTATTTCAAATGGACTCTGGGGACACTGCTCTTCTAGGCCTGTGTTTCAGCCAGCCAGGCAGCCTTCCATCCCCTTCTAAAATTAAACATTGCAAGCCGACATTGTCTTTTCAGTAGCATAGCATTGGACACAGTCTGCTGTGAGAGCATTTCCTTATTACTTTTGGTAGATAACAACCGGCTGGAGACCGAGATGCAATTTGTTGTGAGATTCACGCTCTGTTACGTCGTCATGTCTGCCGAAATGAAGAGAAATTACTGTAGAGACGACCTTTTACAGGTCTCTCTCTCCCTGTATTCGCTCTCTCTCTCTACTCTCTCCCCATTTTCTCTCTCTCTCTCTCTCTCTTTCTTTCTCTTTCTCTCTCTCTCTGAAATGACAAACGAAAATCAGCCAGCCAGCCCTGCGCACCGGTGCGCTTTAAATTGACATCTGCTCTCAATGCACGGCGTGATTGTACCGTTGAGCAAGAAATTAGTTTTTTTTTTTATAGGCTAACTCGTCACTTTATTGCGCCTTCTTATGTTGAGGCTCTTATACGTGCCACAGAGTTTTATTATAATACAGATGCACAGCCGTATCTGATAACTGGTTCGCCTGGCGGTGTGCATTTATCGTGCTTCGGTTTTCTCACGCCGTAAGCCACAACGGATTTCCCCGGTGCTTATTTAAATGCAGGTAGAGGCGCGATTGAAATGCCAGCGCATTTCTCCTGGTTGTCCTAGCCTCTTCCAAGCCGCCCCTCTCTGTCCCCACTGCACATTCATCTTGTCCGTGCTTTCATTTGTGGAAATTGGATGACACAAACTCCCCTGAACCTCGCTCACTATGCTAGAGAGCTATGGTTTGCAATTCCGCAGGCACAGCCTCCCCCCCCCCTCTCCACCCCCCACCCTCTCCACCCACAGTAGATGAGGGAGAAAGGACTGAAATTGATGTGTGTTTCAATGCTTTTAGAGCTGTCAGATTGTTTAGGTTGGATTTGTTTTTAGAACGGTGCATTCTCCCTCTTGGATCTTCCCTCAGTGTGCGTGCGTGCACACACACACACACACACACACACACACATACATTCAGAAACTGACCACACTTCCTCCCTGTATCTTTGGGGACTGCTTGGCAGATAGGCCAACCCCTCAATCACTCTCCCGGTAAAAAAAACCAAGATAAGGGAAAGAAGGAAAAACGTTCCTCATTCTCCTGTCCCTCTTCTCTTTCGTTTGATTTTCTCTATCTCTCATGTTTTTCTTCCCCCCCCCCCCTCACCCTTCCCCTCCTTTCCTCGTCTTTCTCCATCGTCTTTCATCTTTCCCCGATTCGGTTCGGTCATAAAATCCCCTTCCGCAGACACTTTCATAGTCAAGGTGAAATTGAACCGGGCCTGGGAGAGTTGCTGGCACATTTTGCATAATCAGCATTTACAGGAGAACTAATGTCCTGATATTGCCTGAACATGATTGGCCTGTCAAGCAGCGCTGAGGCGAGAGCTCCAGCTCCCTGCCATCATTGTTACTGGAGGACACCCAAATGAAAGAGTCACCCCCCCCCCCCACACACACACACCCATCCGCGCACACACACCCCCTTTCATTATCTTTACACCTGCCTTTAATCGTCCTCCTCCATCTTTTGCATCCTCTGTGTCATGGGAACCCAACTCTGGGGCATTGTGGTTAGATATCAAATGGGTTCTAATGTGAATAGAATGAAGTATGGTAGCGGGTTTAAGAGCTAGCTCATATATGTGCCATATATGACTGTCTACTGTTCTTTTATGGGAATTACGATGATGATAAGGGATGGAATTAGGGCTAAGTGCGGCTAAATCCCAGGCAATCCCACTCCCACACCAGGAGTAGCAAAGTGGCAGGGAACGTTGTCAGCTCAGACAATTATGAATGTGCTGGGGTTTGGATGGGGCTGACAATTAGCATATGCCTGCTGCCTGGGAGGACTGGGGTGGGTGGGCGAGCAAGAGAGAGCAACTTGGCTGATGTGGAACAGGAGCTTTGCGTGAGATGGCAACCAAAACAACAATGACAACATCAACAGCAGCAGCAGCAATTATTCTCTCTGAGATTTGGGTGGTATGTAGGTTCAATCCATCTCACTCAATTAATTTCCCTTTCCTTATAGCTCTTATTGTCTTGTACATCCTGATATATTATAATGGCCCGGCAAACGTTGTTTTGACTCCAGCTCCCTCAGGGTAGCAAGCATGTTTTGGCCAATCAAAAGAGCTGCAGAGCTGCCACAGAGGAACAGAGAGCCATATCCGGATGCTGTTGCCAGAAAGAAAGCCTAATTAGGAAGAATGGGATACTGGGAAGTTAGTGGATACCGCAGTAACCGCATTGGGGAAGCCTTGGAGCAGACCTGGTTACAAATTGTGTGGTGCCGATATTCCGGGTGCCACCCAACGGCATTTTCCTTCTTAGGCCTTCTCAAAACCCTTGTGGTAATGTTGAAGATATTAAATATTAAACAGTTCAATGTTGTGGGTCTATAACTCATTCCAGCGTGACTCACATTATGTACCGTGCGTTTGTAATCTGCCCGTGCCTCTCGCTATCTCCTCATAATTAAATGCTGTCATGGATATGCCCTCCAGGTCCTGAGTTTGTATCATTTATTTATTTGAAACTCGTCGTAACTTTTTTTCTACATTTGGCAGTGCATCTTGTGAGCTTTTAGGGGCACCGGTTGAATCGATAGGAAATGTTCCATGGAAATTCATAATGTCTTTTTTTTGCCTTGCAGGGCTCCCACCCCGTACCGCTGCAGATGATGTTATAGATGACAGCTCCGAACACAGAGAAAAGGACATCGGATCAATAGGAGCTCTCCCCTACTCCCTCTGCCCATCCTACCTCATCCAGGGGAATACAGCAAAACCAGAAAAACAAAGCCTGACTAGGGACTCGGAGTGGACCCTCCTCCCCCACCCCCCTCCCCAAGCCTTGCCTCCCGCCAGCCCCAGATATGTGGCCCCTACCAAGGTCACTTGCTGATGCCCCTTGCCTGGGGAACCTGCTCCTTCTGGGGGTTCTGGTCCTCTTGACGGGCCCATCCCGGACTGGAGGTCAACCTCTGCCCTTCAAGACCTTCATACCCTCGGATTTGGGGCTGACGCACCTGGCCATTCACAACAAGACGGGTGAAGTCTACGTAGGCGCCGTCAACTGGATCTTCAAGCTCTCCAACAACTTGACTAAGCTCCGCAGCCACATGACCGGCCCGGTAGTGGACAACGAGAAGTGCTACCCGCCGCCCAGCGTTCAATCCTGCCCCCACGAACAGTCGCAGACCAGCAACGTCAACAAACTGTTACTCATCGACTACGCAGAGAACCGCCTCATCGCCTGCGGCAGCACCTCCCAGGGCATCTGCCAGTTCCTCAGGCTGGACGACCTCTTCAAGCTGGGGGAGCCGCACCACCGCAAAGAGCACTACCTGTCCAGCGTGGCCGAGTCCGGTACCATGTCCGGGGTCATCATCAACTCCCCCCACACCGCCGCCAGCAAGCTCTTCATCGGCACACCCATCGACGGCAAGTCCGAGTACTTCCCCACGCTCTCCAGCCGCAAGCTGGAGGCCAACGAAGAGAACGCCGACATGTTCAGCTTCGTCTACCAGGACGAGTTTGTTTCGTCGCAACTCAAGATCCCCTCAGACACCCTCTCCAAATTCCCGGCCTTCGACATCTACTATGTGTACAGCTTCAGCAGCGAGCAGTTTGTCTACTACCTGACCATGCAGCTGGACACTCAGCTCACCTCGCCCGACGCCAGCGGGGAACAGTTCTTCACCTCCAAGATCGTTCGCCTCTGCGTAGACGACCCCAAGTTCTACTCCTACGTGGAGTTCCCCATAGGGTGCACCAAGGACGGGGTGGAGTACCGCCTGGTCCAGGACGCCTACCTGGCCCGTCCGGGGCGGCAACTGGCCAACTCTCTGGGGGTCTCAGACACCGAGGACATCCTGTTCACTGTGTTCTCCCAGGGCCAGAAGAACCGGGCCAAGCCGCCCAAGGAGTCGGCCATGTGTCTGTTCACACTCCGTCGCATCAAGGAGAAGATCAAGGAGAGGATCCAGTCCTGCTACCGGGGCGAAGGGAAACTGACGCTGCCCTGGCTGCTCAACAAGGAGCTGGCCTGCATCAACTCGGTGAGTCTGCCATGCTGGAACTACCTCTAATGTCTGTCTCTCACTCGCGCTCTCTCTCTCTCTCCCCCTGATTCAATTCTCGCCTGCCCAATGCTGACATCTCCCTCCTGATTCAATTCACTTCGATTCACCTTTATTCCTATTATTGTGAATTTCACCATTCTGTTGTGTTAGTGTTGTAAGATCCGAATATATTGAAATTAGTTTTCAGAGCTCACCCACGCAAAAAAAACCCCACTGGATACACAATCTAGTCTTGGCGTCTCAGACCTTTCTCCATTCCATTTCTCTGCCATAATACCAGCTTGCTAGGTTTGGCCTCCTGGTCCCTACCCTCTCCTCCGCTCTTTACTCCAAGGAGCGATTTGTAGGCCTGTGGTGATTAGCGAGAGGAAGTGTGATGCATCGTGACTGAATCTGGTCGTCTCTCCTGCTCCGCTCTCTTCCTGAAACCTCCTAGTGCTTTGATTTAGTCAAACAGGGACATCATTAGCCGAGTACCCCGGATTTGTGAAATGTCACTCAGAGTGGCTGACATACACTCAAAGACGTACGCACACGCACACGCACACACACACACACACACACACACACACACACACACACACACAACTCTCTCAGTGCTAATTCATTGAGAGAGGGTTGATCCGGTGCTGTCTGCTGTGCAGGGTCCTGGGGGATAGCGGGGTCTAGGCTGGGGTTTCTTCCTGATCCACAGTGCATGGTTGTGCATGCCTTAGAGGGGAGCACCACACTGGGCTGAGATTAATGCCATACACAGGCTAAATCCTCTCTGAAGCAAGTCCACATCCCTCTCTCTCCCTCATACACCCTCCCTCTTCCGAGCTGTCACCCCTCCTCCCTCCTCACTCTTTGTTTCTCTCTCTCTCTCCATCTGTCTTTATCTCCCTTCATTTTTATCACTCCCTCTTTCCATCATCAGTCTGCCTCCACTTATTTGTTTTCTCCCCCCTTGAGACCCTCACTGTGTTTGTCGCAACCTGGCTCAATCTCTCTCTCTCTCTCTCTCTCCCCTGCTTCCTCCTCCTTTCATTCATTGACGCATTACTTCTCTCTCCCTTTCCGTCTCATCATTCGCCATTTCATTTAGCCCTTTGAGTTTCTCTCTTTAAACAGCAGTGTGTCCCAGCTTGTTGGCAGGTGCTATATTCTTAGGCCACATGTACGAGACCAATCTGCATTCACACACACCCTGTATCTTCTTAATGGAGTCAGCTGGTTGAAATGAGTACAGAAGGGGCAGCCGTAGCAGCAGGTCTTTCTTTATTACAGTTATTAGCAAAAGTGCACAGGTGTGAGGGAGAGGGGGATGAAAGAGAGAGAGGGGGAGGGGTAGGGAATGACCCAGTTGAATCACCCGTCTTTTCACCTCTCTCTTTTCAGCTGTAGTTGATTTCCTCCCTCCCCCGCCCCCACCCCCACCCCCTTTTTCTTTTTTGTTTTTCTTTCTCTCCATCCCCCGTCTGCTCTCCCTCCCGTATTCATTGTGAACAGTGAATTGTGTCCTTTTGTCATGAGCGTTGCACAGTAAGGACGAGTCACAGCTTCCATACAATGGGAGGAGAGGAGAGGGCTGTCCGGTCGTCCTAGATTCACTCATCCCCGTAGACCTGTAGCCTAGCTTGAAGCCAGAGCCGCGTGGTCCACAGCCAGTGCTGCAGCAGCCACTTGGACGACGAACCCAACTCTCTCATTCGCTCCCGTTTTTAACAGGCCCTGTACTCCAGCCGGGCGTCCGAGTGGGCGGCATTGATTGGTTCTTGCAGACTTTGGATTTGCATTTTGGCGAGACGTCTCATTACGTCGCTCCTTTCCAGTGAAAAGTGATGGGGCGGTTCTTAAAACAAACGGTCCTCATGGGGTCCTTCAATGGACAAAAAAAAAATATATGAGATTAAAGATACAGGGGATACACTGACTAGTGCACAGCTCCTTCATTATAGGCTCACCACGGCAACAACATCAAAAGACCTCCCGAGGCATGCTTTAGCCAGGCTAATAGACCCGGAGGAGGAGGATCCAAGGGGGTGAGAGGAAACTGTCGCAGAACTTTTCATACAGTTCCCATCCAATAACTCCACTCCTCAATCTGCTTAGTCAATCACCAAGCTCCACTCTGAGTCACTCCAAATTCCTCTTTCATGCGGACTCGTTGCCATAACGCCCCTGCCCTGCGGTTAACGCTGGGTGTCAGGGCTGATTTTAATCGGATTGGCTGGCCCTTGACCCCATGCTGACCCCTGCTGACCCCCAGGACAGGTCCAGGTTAACAAAGGGCTCCAGGATGAAGTCGCCCATAGATGCGTATCTAGGATCAGCCCCCCCCCCCCTTCCCCCCCCCCCACCCACCCTTCCCCTCCCATCATAACCTTTACCACTCGGACCACTCCAAACTGACCATAGATCAGTGTTTAGGAGGAATGTGGTTGTAGTCTCAGTGACAGGGGAGATAAGGTCAGTGGTTGACCCTGTAGTGGGGCGGCTGGGAGGCGAGGTGGAGGAAGACAGAGGATTGGACGGCTGGTAGACACAGCCTAACATGATGGATGGTCTCTTATACTGTCAGCCCCCTCATTGCCCCTGCAAATGGACTGTGTGTGTGTGTGTGTGTGTGTGTGTGTGTGTGTGTGTGTGTGTGTGTAAAACGATCGCTCTTCATCATCTTTGTATTGCATAACCATTCTTTCCAAGGCAGTGTCTTTGCATACACGCAGCCAGGTGCGCGCACACACACACACACACACACACACACACACACCGCGGCCGTGGCGGTGTCCTCGGGGCCCTCCTCCACTCTCATTTGTCCATGAGCTTTATTAGTGAACCCATGACCTTCCACCGGTTTGGGAGTGGATCGATAGAAACCATTTCCGCACTGAGAGACAGAACAAGGGAGGGACGGAGGGAATGAGAGAGAAAATGAAAGAGAGAGAGAGAGGGAGGGAGGCAGTGAGCGAGAGAGCAAGCAAAGTGAAGAGGGAGGGGGAGGGAGGGAGGAGAGCAAGAAAGGTAGTGGTGAGCGCGAGGGATGGAGGGAGACTGAGTGCAAGTGAGAGAAAAACAAGAAGGGAGGAGAGGTAGCTCGGCAGGCCAGGTGATAGAACGAGAGGGAGAGCAAGCGGAGGAATTCTGGTGAGAGGGAGAAATTGAGCAAGAAACAGCGAGAGGAATGGAGAAAGAGAAAAGTGAACAAGCACTTCCCTGGCTGTACTGTGCAGTATATCTTGCCAATAGCAGGCGGAGAAGAGAGAGAGAGAGAGAGAGAGAGCGCGATGGGAGGGAGAGAGAGAGAGAGAAAAAGCTCCAGAAATTCTTTCCCATCCCTGCCAACAGCAGGCAGCGAGGAGCAGGAGGAGGTGAAGATGATTGAGAGCGAGCTCCAACACAAATAACATTGGTGTCAGTCACCCGGCTGCTGTGCTGTCACCTTCACTGCCACAGCGCTCCATCATGTCAGCTTTTTATACTGGAGACACTTTTTAACGCTGCCCCTCGCCGCCTGCCCCCCCCCCCCCCCACTCCTCCCCCCCTCCCTCGGCCAGATGGTAGCGGTGTAGAGTACACAGATGAAATCTATCCCCCCCCCCCCCCCCCCCCCCTCCAATGTCTGGTGACGTGTCCCCCTCCTTGTCCCCCAAGCAGGAAGTGCTAGGACTGCATAGAGCTGATTTGGGCACTTGACGAGGGAGCATCATCATCATCATCATCATCATCAATTGAACAACAAAAAAGAAATTGGAGCCAATCTCACCACGATGGGGCGTGGCTCCAAATCGAAGGCAGGCCAGAAAAGTGTTTTTTTGCGAAGAAAGGGTTCAGTCCTGTCAACGCTATATTGAAGCTAGATTGTTGCGCGTGATACGATATTTTTATTTGCTATTTGAGACGGGTACTGGAGCAAGTAATGTGGCTAACGTGACCTGTCGCTAATATAGCTGAAATGTTTTATTTAAAAAAATAAATATTTTTTTAGGGCATTTCTGCTTTATTGGGATAGAGACAGTAGAGATTGACAGGAAGGATGGGTGAGAGAGAGAGGAAGGATGACATGCAGGATATGTCGATGGCAGGAATCGAACCAGGGACCTTGCGATGATATGGTATGCGCCTTAGTGTGCTACGCCACTGAGCGCCCCCTGAAAACCTTCTATAATGTCACAGTTTTTTGGGATGTCGGGGAAAGCGAGATAACGAACTCTAGTCCAAGTGTATTACAGTGAGAGCAAATTGGGCAGCCAAATATCAGCATCATCAGGTCAGTGTTCCAGCGCCGTGCGCCTGTTTGTGTCTCCAGTGAAGAACGCAGCACACTGGGGGAGGTTCTAAGGGTTGTGCTAGATTGCGATGGACTGAGAGGTCGGCCAATTAAGTCCAGCGGCTGTTTCATCCGCTCCTGCCATAGGTTCCCAGTACAGAGAGAGAGAGAGAGACTTGTGACACTCACTTCAGGAAGTGATGAGGGTGGGATTTGGGTGGGAGGTTTCATTTAAAATGCTGTATTCACGTATATATGTGTTTGTGTCTGTATAGTCGATTATAGCGTATGGATGTGTGTGTGTGTCTGTCTTATTGCACGTGACTTTGCATGGTTGAATGTGTCAGTGTGTATCGGTACTTGTGTTTAAGTGTGTTCCCAGGAGAGTGTGAGTGACCGCGTGTGTGTGTGAGTGACTGCGTGTGTGTGTGAGTGACTGCGTGCGTGTGTGAGTGACTCCGTGCGTGCGTGTGTGAGTGACTCCGTGCGTGTGTGTGAGTGTCTGCGCGCGTCTGTGAGTGACTGTGTCTGTGAGTGACTGTGTGTGTGAGTGACTCCGTCCGTGGGTGAGTGAGTGACTCTACCTCCCTTCAACTCCAAGGCAGTTGAAAGTGAGAGTGGATGTGTCTCTATTTAGCCTGTAGAGCCTGATGGTGATTTCAGATTAGGACTTCTATCTGTTAAACAGCTTCCGTCCCACCTCCTCTCCCGGGACCCGATACAAAAGGCTAGGAGATGCTAACACGCTGATTTAAATTATGATACGCCCCGCGTACTCCAAGTCTTTAGGCTGACGCTACTGTGTTATTCTCCCTGGCTAAATCTCTTTCTAAACGGCTTAACTCGAGTTTCGCAGCATCTAATGTTGTAGCGTTATTCAATTTGATTCAATGAAACTTTATTTGTTCATCTATTCCACGTCAAGGCAATTGTGGCATAGGCAAGATGGAGTGTTCTAGAATTGAATTGAGTAAAGCCTCTCTGTTGGTCCCACTTTGCTAATAGGCTTGTCACAAGTACACAATAGGCCTATTGGAACATTAAAAAAACCCATATAATTGATAAAATATGTTAATGAAGAGGGAATACAGACTATATGTTTTCTTAAGTTAGTTCCAGAGGAATTTCAAAACTCGAGCAAGGCCAGCTAATGCCCCGGCTAAATACATTTGCGCTAATGAGTTTGAGCCATATTAGAATGGAATTAGAATCACTGTAAAACACAGGAATATTTTCCTTTCTTTAATCAGAACAATGTGATGGTAAATGCACAGAGGTAATTAGACGTGATTAATTGGGACGGAGTTGACGACCATCGGATGATTCAGGATTAATTGAAAGACTAAATGAGCGAAGGCGTGGGTGTTTGTGTCAGGTGCTTTGCGTGCATGCGTGCGCATGCTTTAACATCCTCCCAAGACAGACACTTCTCTCAACCCATTGTTGTAGGACAATAGGGTTCAGACGGGCCCCATGCGGAGCTGTGTGTGTGTGTGTTTCTGCCTATTGAAACACAGCAGTAATCTCTTTACCAAGTCAATCTGATCCCTAATCAATAACACTGAGAGGTGGGCTAGTTGGGTGGGCAGTGGGGGAGCCAAAACTGCACCAGAAGCTAAAACACTCTTTCTCTCTCCCCTTCTCTCTCTCTCCCCTTCTCTCTCTCCCCCCCCCCCCTCTCTCTCTCCCCCCTCTCTCTCCCCTTCTCTCTCTCTCTCTTCCCTTCTCTCTCTCTCTCTTCCCTTCTCTCTCTCTCTATCCCTCCCTCTCCCTCTCTCTCTCTCTCTATCCCTCCCTCTCTCTCTCTGACCTTTACAAGAGTGTTTAGCTCACAGATTTCCAACCTCAACACCATGCTAATGACACTAATCGTCAGTGTAATTATTTATTGATATATATGTTCTTGTTGCATAGCTACTCACATCATTATCACTCGGCTTTCCAAAGTAGGATGCAGATATCAGATATTCCTGCATTATGTGTGCATCGATTGTGTGTGTGTGTGTTTGTTTGTTTCATAGACGGGGGACTTGTTTCTGACACACAGCGGTGCAGTGCTTACAGCTGTATTAGTTGTCTCCCATAGAGTGCAGTGAAATGGATTTAGTGTGCACTGGCCTGTTTCATATTCACCTACCCTGGGGGAGCTGCTGCAGGGTGTGTGTGTGTATGTGTGTGTGGCTGCCTGCATGCCTGCCTATGTATGTAGATTTGTTTGTGTGTTCCGCTTTGTGTGCGTATGTCTGTGTGTACATGCATATTAGTGTGTGTGTGTGTGTGTGTGTGTGTGTGTGACTTTTGAAACTGTCTCACCAAGAGACGTATTAAAGTGTTTTGACACATTGTGGAAGCTGATACTTGCGAAGCTGCCAACGCCTGTTGAGTGTCTGTCCACTGGTGGGTGTGTGTGTGGCTTGGAGAAACTAATCTCTCACACACACACACACACACACACACACACACACACACTCTCACACTCTCCTGGAACAATGTAGGCGGTACCTAGCTGTGTGTTTCAAGTAAACCCTGAGCTTGGCTGACTATCAAGGGCCGCTCGCCGCGATTAGGGAGGGAACAACCAATCACACGCCCCCATCTCCAACGCTCTCTGTTGCCATGACTCTCTTGATGTTGGAGATTGTCCCCCTGGGAGTTGAAAATATATCGTAATAACTGGTATTCCAAATCGTGTGTATGTAGGCGTGTGTGTGTGTATGCGTGCAGGCTGTGTGTGTGTGTGTGAGAATCAGAGTAGTAGTCCATATATGCTATGAGTTGGAGAGATGCATCACCATGTATTGAATGGTTCTGGGTGTGGTGGACTTGTGTGTGTGTCCTGTTGCGTTGTGTCCAGAGCAGCGACGCGTGACGCTGCTTGACTTTGGGCTGTAGGTCAGTAGTGGCCAGTGGAGTCTCCCCCCCTCCCCCCACCCCCGTAAGTACATGACACACACACACACACACACACACACACACTGTTTACTTTATGATTAAAGCTCACCCATAAGGCAATCGTTAGTGGGTCTTAGCATGTTGGTGACCATACCTTAGTCTGACAGACAGACAGACAGCCAGCCAGACAGCCAGCCAGAGAGACAGCCAGAGAGACAGCCAGAGAGACAGCCAGAGAGACAGCCAGCCAGAGAGACAGCCAGGGAGACAGCCAGAGAGACAGCCAGAGAGACAGCCAGAGAGACAGACGGGCAGACAGCCAGAGAGACAGACGGGCAGACAGACACACCTACACAGTTCCATTTCCTGTGTTTACTTGGAGGGCAGGACCTTGCTCTTTAAGAGAGTCCAGCGACATCTCCCCCTCCCTTACTGGGATTTCTGGGTAATTTATGGGAGAGGGAGAGAAACAGACTTGGTTGCCCACACACACACACACACACACTGCCTCGCCTCCAAACGTCTGGGAAATGTACTTCCATGCACAAACAGTTATAGGACATTGTGTGAGATTTTGCAGGTATTTCTGTACACACACACACACACATGGAATGTGTGTGACTAGTTGGATTGTACTGTGAGATGCCAGGCTGTTTTGGTGTATGTGTGGAATGTGGCGGTGTGTGTTTATATAAGCCCTTGGACTAGCCCTAGACCGTGTGTGTGTGTGTGTGTGTGTGTGGAGCCGTACCTGGGTAATGTTGGGGCTTGATCCCTGGTAGAATCAGGCCTTTGTGTGACTACATATGATCCATCTCTGTAAACACAAGCTGCATGAATGGATCCATGACCACGTGCAGCGCTCTAATGGTTCCTGCCTTAATGAGGAGACGGGTACTGAATAGAGAGGAGCCAGGGTCGAGGGGGGCGGAGACAGGACAGGACAGGGTGACAGGCAATTTATACAGGCAACACACACACACACACACACACACACACACACATACACACACATACACAAGCCCTCACACAGATGAATTGCAGGCATGTCCCAAAATCATGCAGTCAGCAGTGTGGCTCCCCCTCTCCTTGAGCTCTCTACTACCCCCCCCCCCCACACACACACACACACACACACTAAAACACACTCACTCACTCACTCACTCACTCACTCACTCACTCACTCACTCACTCACTCACTCACTCACTCACTCACTCACTCACTCCCTCACTCACTCACGAGAGAGAGAGTCACTGCCTCCAAACAGTGTGTGTGTGTGTGTGTGTGTGTGTGTGTGTGTGTGTCCATACCTCTGTGTGGTTTTCCATATCGTAATGTGTCGGTCGTTTTATTGTGCAGTTTGTGGGAGTGAATGCATGTCTGTGCTGGTGTTTGTTTTTGTGGGTAATATACATGTTTTTTTTGCTCTATAAATATAACAAAACATATGTGTGCTTGTAATTGAGGCGATATTATGCAATTTGTCAATGTGTGCCTGTGAATGCATGTCAGATGTTTTTTTTGTGTGTGTATACATGTTATATGAATGACCATATTTCACACATTGCGGTGTATGTATTTTAAGGTGTGTGTTCCTACACGTTATCTGTCATATGAATGACCATATGTCACACTCTGTGGTGTATGTATTTTAGGATGTGTGTGTGTGCATGCGTGTGTGTGTACGTAAGTGTGTGTATACCTACACTTTATCTGCCATATGAATGACGATATTTCAAACTTTGTGGTGTAAAGTGCCAAATCCATCTACTACCTTCAGGAAACCACAGCCTCTTGGCACACAGCCAGCAATACACTTCTCACTCCTGCAACTGGGGGCCTTTCCTAGAGGTTTAACACAGGAAGCCAAAAGTGTGTGTGTGTGTGTGTGTGTGTGTGTGTGTGTGTGTGTGTGTGTGTGTGTGTGTGTGTGTGTGTGTGTGTGTGTGTGTGTGTGTGTGTGCGTGCGCGAGAGAGAGAAAGAGAGAGAGAAAATAACTGTCAGAATAAGTTTGCTTTGACCGCCAAAAACAACAAATGTGCGTATGAAATATCGGCTGTGTGGCTGTGTGTATATCCAATATAGTGTGTATCTAGGACACATTTTTATCTCTGACCTTGGACTGCTAACCCCCCCCCCCCACACACACTCACATGACACACACATATACAGTACATCTCCCTAAAGATCCCTGGAACACAAGACTGTATCTCCAAGCATAGATAACTGTCTTAACCCTTTCACACAACCTACATCCTAACCTTCTTGAGAGTGACTTATTAAAACCCTTGTACCCATTACCTATTACAACCCAGTAGAATGCCGCTCTCTTGTACATTAACCCTTAAGTACCCAGTATGATTCGATGCATTCCGTGTCCTGCCTCTCTTAAAGGGATATTTTACCTCAGAATCTAAATTTGGGTCCAGTGTTTTTTAAAAAAGAATTCTCTTCAGGCCTCTAAGGTGGTGGAATGGCAGTCCAGCGATACGCCTCAACCCCAAATGAAAAGAGAGAGAGAGAGGGAGGGAGGGAGGGAGGGAGGGAGAGAGAGAGAGACCAATCTCTCACCCTAAAATATCCCTTTTACAGAGTAAACCTATCAAGAGCCAGTCAAATGTCATCTAGATACAATAACTCCCAACTAACTTGACAGCCCAATGTCGATGACCGTGTACTGTAGCCGTAACCTTTGAAACCCCCCATGAATACTGGGCTCCTCTGTAGCGTATATCTTAACCCTTCACATCCACCCTGAAGATGGATGAACCCTTCATGGGGTCCTTCCCTCGGGTTGACATGTCGTGGGACTGCTGTGTGTGTCTGACTCAAATCCAGATGGATGGACTTTGCCCTTTATGACATCATGCACTTTCTCCTATGACTATGGTGAATACTGGTGTGTGTGTGTGTGTAGGGGCTGAGGTCGTGTGTGTGTGTGTAGGGGCTGAGGTCGTGTGTGTAGGGGCTGAGGGCGTGTGTGTGTGTGTGTGTGTGTGTGTGTGTAGGGGCTGAGGGCGTGTGTGTGTGTGTGTGTGTGTGTGTGTGTGTGTGTGTCCACTGCTTTGTCCAAAGGAAAGAAATAGCCCAAGGCCATTAGTGAATACAAAAGATAGTTGTTTCAGGTAATGGCTGTACACACACACACACACACACAGTTCCTCTGTCACACACTCTCTCTCTCTCTCTCTCTCCGTATGCCCGTAGCACAGTGAACGAGGGAAGGATCCGGTAGAAACAAGCTTTTCCCTCCTCTTTTCACTTGGGGAGACAATCGTTGTCCCCCTAGCTGCGGGGGGGAGAGGGGCTTTGTTAAGTGAAATGATACCCAGCTGGCTCTCCCCTTCCTCTTTTCTTCTCCTCCTTTCTCTCCCTCCCTTTCTTCCCACTGTGAGGTAGAGACCCTTTGGAAGGATTCAGAGAGAGAGAGAGAGAGAGACAGACACAGACACAGAGAGAGAGAGAGAGAGACACACACACACACACACACACACACACAGAGAGACACACACACACACACACACACACAGAGACACACACACACACACACACAGAGAGAGACACACACACACAGAGAGAGACAGAGAGAGAGAGACACAGAGACAGAGACAGAGAGAGAGAGACACACACACACACACACAGAGAGAGACACACACAGAGAGAGACACACACACACAGAGAGAGAGAGGAATATTGACGTACACTGAGCTACAGTAGCAGAGGCTGAGGGATCGTGAGGAAAGGAGAGAAAGTAGAAAAAGGAGAATAAAGGAATATTGACGTGCGCCGCGCTGCAAGCAATTTAGGCAGATGGAGAGAAAAAAGTGAGAGAGGGCGAGGGATAGATGGGAGAGGAAGAGAGTTATCTCTCCTCCTCTGTGAATCAATCAGATGATGTAGTGATAAGACTGTGGATTACACCGCCATTTACACACACTGTGTGTGTGTGTGTGTGTTAAACACAAACTGACACAAATTCAGTCCCAGTCGTTCCTCTTCCGCACCCAACCAACGACATCCTAGTTATCAGGACACACACACACACACACACACACACACACACACACACACACACACACACAAGCTGCCCCGTCATGGGTGTGTCACGCCTCTCACGGGAGGCTGATTCCGAATGCTTTAAGGTTGGCGACCCTTGACCCTTTGAGCCTGAATACTTAATGTGTCGTACGGTCAGCGGATCTCCCCTTGGCAACCCAAGAGACTGTGTGGAATGTTCCAATGAGTCACTATTGTTCACTTCTGGTGCCACGTATTGTCCAAGTCAGGCCCCTAACTGGGAATTATACACACTAGAGGACACAGGGAATTCTCTGTGACACAGAAGGATGAAAGTCCAATTAAAATTGGCACCACTTTTTACAAGCCACAAGATCCTTTATCAGCCACACGATGGAGGTGGGTGGAGTTTGTTTCCAGTCCAGCGTGGTAAGGAGCTCGACATCCACCCGCATGTACAGCAATGACACAAAACAGGAAATTACCCCCTGTGATGCCATTGGGGGTAAAAAAAACATTCTGAAAAAAACTGCATTTTTGTGGGGTTTTTTCCCATTTTATTTTATTTTTTTTTTTTACCCCCAAAGACATCTTAGGGGGTAAAATCCCTAGACACTTTTCTCATATCTCTTTGACTACAGAACGTAGAAAATCGCTGTTTTCGCATATGTAGACACAAGTATGGTGCTGGAGAGAACAAATGTGACGTAAAAAATGAGTGAAGTGTCCCTTTAAACTACATTAGAAGTAGGTACTCTACACTCACCCACTGACATGGTGCTCTACATACTGTTGGATTCTCATGCGTAGGCCTACTTAACCATATCCTCATTACTACACTACACCTAAAGCTATTCTCTATCCTCCCTCTCTCTCCTCTCTCTCTCTACTCTACTCTACTCTACTCTCTCTCTACTCTACTCTACTCCTACTCTCTCTCTACTCTACTCTACTCTACTCTCTCTCTACTCTACTCTACTCTACTCTACTCTACTCTACTCTCTACTCTACTCTACTCTACTCTACTCTACTCTACTCTACTCTACTCTACTCTACTCTCTCTCTACTCTACTCTACTCTCTCTCTACTCTACTCTACTCTACTCTACTCTACTCTCTACTCTACTCTACTCTACTCTCTCTCTACTCTACTCTCTCTCTACTCTACTCTACTCTTCTCTACTCTACTCTACTCTACTCTACTCTCTCTCTACTCTATTCTCTCTCTCTCTACTCTACTCTCTCTCTCTCTCCTCTCTCTACTATCTCAATGCCTGAAGCACAGTACACATACTATGCAGGATGTAGGCTAAGTTATACTATTCCCACTCATTCAAGCCCACTCTTTTTCACTCTCTTCCTCTCTGCAATCTGCGACTCTGTTGTTGTTAATTTTGTACAGTGTTGCGACACTACTTCTGGTCACTGTTCATTTAGTTATTTACCATTCATCGTGTATTCTTCACGTACATTTCATTGTATTTGCGTACAAGTTGTGTACCGTGCTGTAAAATAATTTAAAAAAAAGGTGATTTTGATTTGACTCTGTCACGCACAGTACACACACAATACTGCAGTCCTGCGTCCACTCACCCAAACGTTCCTATTTCTTTCTTCCTCACAGCCTCTCCAGATCGACGATAACTTCTGCGGCCAGGACTTTAACCAGCCCCTGGGCGGGACCAGCACCATAGAAGGAATACCGCTATTCGTCGACAAGGACGATGGAATGACCTCGGTCGCCGCCTACAAATACCACGGCAACACCGTGGCCTTCGTTGGCACGCGCAACGGGAGGATGAAGAAGGTAAGAACGAAGGGATTGCTTTTTGGGTTTTTCTCTCTCTCTCTCTTTTTCTGTTTTCGCATAATTGTTGACCGATTAGCCTAAAAGTTGCCCGATAGCTTCTGATTTGGCGGGAATTTTTTTGGGAAAAAATTGTGTTTGCTGCTGCTTTAGCTTAGGCGCTAAATTGACAACAGCTGTTTTCCAACGCCTTTTGAGGATAACTTTAGCTGTTGGAGAGCACTCAAGAGTATCGGACTCGAGTTTGAGAGAGTGTAGACTCATCTCAGTGGCTATGCACACTACTACTTGTCGGGAGTGCATATAGGGAAGGCTACAAGGTTATTAGGTATTAGGGCACTTGTATTTTGTTGAGTCTTTCTGTTGAATATCCGTTGATGTTGATGTTGGCTGCGTGGAGATGTTGGCTACATATTAATCATGTGCGGATGTAGCAGAGGTGGTTGGGTGAATCCAGCTTGCATGACGAGAAGCCTTGTTCAGGACTTAAAGACTTCAGGCTCCATGAGCTGATGCCAAGACTTTATCTCGGTAGGCGAACACCGTCTTTTGGCCCACAGGGGACCCGAGTTTGAATCCCCGTGTGTCTCACCGAGTTAGAACGTCCTCAGTTACAGTGGCAAAGTTACCTGTGCTTATTTTTTTTTTTTGCCTGTCTTAAAGCCGCTGAATGGAACTCACCCACGTGACAGAGTTATGGATTCTGAGTTGTGGTGAAGTCATCAAGGGTCGTACATAAAACGTTACTGCGGGCCCAGCATTCCACTTACTCTGTCCACGTCGTGTTAACGTGGCGCAATTCATCAATCAAACCTCAATGAATGTTTAAGTGGAGGCTCAGACAACAGGTGGTACATTTACCACGGCAATAAAGTTTTATGAATTGGCCTAATCCCCTATAGTGTCAAATGGAACTAGAATGGCTGGGAGATGGAAGGAAAGATGGGAGATGGAACGGAGGGAGGGATGGAGGGATGGGAGATGGAGTGGAGGGAGGGGTGGATGGAGGGATAGGAGATTGGAGGGATGGGAGATGGAACAGAGAGAGGGGTGGAGAGATGGGAGATGGAACAGATGGAGGGGTGGATGGAGGGATGGGAGATGGAACGGATGGAGGGATGGGAGATGGAATGGAGGGAGGGGTGGAGGGATGGATGGGAGATGGGATGGAGGGATGGGAGATGGAACGGAGGGAGGGATGGGAGATGGGATGGAGGGATGGGAGATGGAACGGATGGAGGGAAGGAGGGATGGGATATGGAACGGACGGAGGGGTGGATGGAGGGATGGGAGATGTAGCTGTTCGGGGGTTGGAGATTGATGTGGTCCCTTGCTGCTGTTTCTTTCCCTCTCAATCTGTCTCTTCTCGATTTCTCTCTATTTGAGTGTTTTTTTATTGCTTTAATTTTGATTTGATTTGCATGCGTGTGTGTTGATTGCTTTTCTCTCAGTATTAGTATGCTATGTCTGTGTATGGTGACTCAATGATTGTGTGTGTGTGTGTGTGTGTAATGAAAAGTTAAGCTCCAGTCTATTGAGGGCAAGGCTCTCAGGGTAGATTGGAGCTCATTGTAATTCACCCAGTTTCCCTCTGCGCTGCTGAAGGCCTGTCATTGATTCACCATTATGAATATGTAATCACTGTGTGTGTGTGTGTGTGTGTGTGTGTGTGTGTGTGTGCGTGTGCGCATGATAACGTGTTTGTGTGTGTGTGTGACAGCACAATGCAATGTTGACTAAGATTCAGCACTGCACATTTGTCAAAGTGACACCCATTCAGTTATTTTGGCTACAGCGTCGTTGTTTGTTTATTTATTTATTTCCCCCATTTGTCTATTTGTATCTCTTTTTCTTTTCTTGCATAATGTAGGCTTGTCAAGGTATGCATGTGCCTGAAATGCGTATGGAAATGAGGAGAATAGTTGGGGGGGGGGGGGGTGAAATTCACCAATTCCCTCAAGGCAAAAAACACAAACAAGATATTGCTGTGAGAACCACAGTCGTGTCCGAGCTTCTGTTTCTAAAAGGGAGCGGTAGGGAGACTGAAGGGGCTGCTCTTCCATAGGCACCATATGCTATCCTTCATATAGCCTACCAGATGGACACGCTAGTGTTCCTGTGAAGGAGGGAGCAGATAGAGGAGGAGATGATGAGAGAGAGGGGTCCAAGCATTTTTTTTTGTACTTTTTTTTTTATTTTATTTTTATTTTTTTATAAATAGATCTGTTTATGTGAAATGGAGAACAGGCTTCGGCTTGTCCCCCTGGTGTGTGTGTGCGTGTGCGTGTGTGAGAGAGCACTATTTGTCCGTGCTAGGCTCATTCTATTGGTAGGAAAGCAGTTAGCTGCCTCTGCTTGGTCTTGCCTTTGAGCATCGAGGGCCGCGCTCCCCTGGGAGTTCGGGAGCAAAGGAGCGAGACGAGAGAGAGAGAGAGGAAAGATGTTGGATGGATGGATGGATGGATGAGTGGGCTTTGGGGACCAAACTCCCTGGAGCGTCTCACAATCACAGCTGAAGAGAAAAGAGCGGAAGAGGAGGAGGGGGGGGGGGGGGGAGTGGAGGTGGGAAAGAGAAGGAAGGGAAGTGTGTCATGTTCGCTCACCATAAATGTTCATTTCATTCCGACATTTCAAAATGTTATGTTACATTATCGGTGGGTGGGTGGGTGGAGGGGGGGGTCTCTACTTCTCCACTGAGTGGGTTCTATAGGGGACAGGTCGTCCACGGGGTGGTGGACATCGGCAACATCCTTAAAGGTGACACACACGTAGACAAAATGTAAAAAATGTTTTGCCTGAAGTGCCCCTTTAATAGATTCCCTTTGCGCTTGACCACTACCTTGGAGTCTTTGGATGGAGAGAGAGACAACATCAGGTTCACGTAGAACAGACGTTTAGTTCAGAACCACTCACTAATCACTTCTTATCTGGTAGGACCGGAGGAGGAGGAGGATGAGTGGGATGATTATGATCTCGTTTTCCTGGTCACCTTGACCTCGCTCTTTCGCTTCCTCTCTCTCTCTCATACGCACACACACACACACACACACACACACATGCACATGCATACGCACGCACGCGCGCGCACACACATGCACGCACACACACGCCCTCACCCCATACGCACACACACGCACACGCACACACACACACACACACACGCCCTCACCCCATACACGCACACACCCTCACCTCCTACACACACACACACACACACACACCCTCACCCCATACGCACACCCTCATCTTCTACACACACACACACACACACACACACACACGCGCGCACCCTCATCTCCCACACACACACACACACACACACAATCCCCCCCCCCCTCCCCCTCCCACCACACACACCAGCCCTCCTTCCCTTCTCTGGAGGATTCCCCTTGCTCATTAGTGGAATATCAAGCCCTTCTCTCTGTTTACAGCAGAATATGAGCCGCACTCTCACCTTCCCTCTCCGCTCTCCTCTCTTCTCCTCCTCCTCCTCCTCTTTCCCAGTCCCAGAACAGCAGAAGAGCTTGTGCAGGGCGTTGGGAGATGGATGAGATGCAGTGTGTGTGTGGAGTGTGTTATCTATTTCTATTATCTGTTAGTTGATGTTGTTTTGGAGGGTGAAGGAACCACCCTGGTCAATGATTTCACATCCCTAACCAGGACACACACACTGGGGTGGATGGAAACTGCAGATATGATTGTATCGGTTTCATATTACGTTCTGTATGTTATTTTGGATGTCAGCCCAAGTGTGTGTGTGTGTGTGTGTGTGTGTGTGTGTCTGGGGAGTCCCCTCTCCCCACATCTGGAGCTCCAGCCGGCACCCTTTTGTCAGTCAACATCAACCCAGGCGTCGTAGCTCCAAGTCACACACACATTCACACACACACATACACTCTCTCACGCACACACTCTCTCTCTCTCGTGCACACACTCTCTCACGCACACACTCTCTCGCACTCACACACTCACACACTCACACTCTCACTCACACACATTCACACACTCTCTCTCTCTCTCGCACACACTGACACACTCACACTCACTCACACACTCACACACACACACACGCTCACGCAAAGCTCCTCCTGGCTAGCGTAGCCACGTTGGCAGCATTCTTCAGCTGCTCTCACCAGAGGGGGTAGAACTCTCCCATCTGCTCTCCGGCCACTCTGCCAGGCGGTGCCCACTGTGCCCAATTTGTGCCCATTGTGCCCTATGCCAGGCACCAGGTATCACTGCCCGCTCCGTCTCAACGGAGTCCCCCTAAGGGCTATTGAAGATGACTGTAATAAGCGGACGGGAAGTTGTTGTTATTGTTATTGTTTTTACTCTCCTCTGTTCTCGCCGAGTGTTTTTCCGTGATTTTGTGCAGGCGAGGTTAAAAACTCACAAAACAACCAGCAAATGCGTTTTTAACATCCCACCCTATAGCGGCGGACCACCAACGCATAAACAACAGAAGCATGGGTCCTCCTGCCTCTGGGGGATGAGGTCATTCTGTTGTTGTGGACTCATGTTGCAGGATGAACTGTTCCCCATCGATAAGGAGCACGATTTGATTGTTTGAAACTACTGGAAATAGGAGGGATGGATGAATGGGTGGAGGGATGGATGGATGGATGGATGGATGGATGGATGGATGGATGCTGGTCCTATCGGGTTCTACAGGGACGGTGTGTTCGGTTTGGTTCCACATGTCATTGTCCTAGTGTGAATGGAATGTGTTGAAAGGATAATGATGAAGCACATTCTCACCGGCTGGATTGGGGAGGTTGGCGGGCGCTGAGACATCAGTGGTCCTCAGCTCAGACGTGGAGCTGTCCTCACTCGCCAGAGACGACACCCGGATGTCCACTGTCACACAACTTATTTAGATTTACCATTAGATTCACCCATTTAAGGGGTTACTCCCAAAGACCCGGTGTTGGGCGTGTGTAGAAGTGTGTTTAGGGTGTGTGCAAGAGTGTGTTTAGGGTGTGTGTAAGAGTGTGTTTAGGGTGTGTGGAAGTGTGTGTAGGGTGTATGTAGGAATGTCTGTAGGGGTGTGTGTAGGAGTGTGTTTCGGGTGTGTGCCAGCCTCTTGGCCGTGTCAGCAGCCACACTGGTTGATATTCCGGGGGGACGGGGTGTATCCATGAGGAGAGTGTGTCAGAGGCTAATTGACTGATCATTGTTATTCTTTCAGCACATAATGCTGTCGTGTCAACAGAGTGTGTGTGTGTGTGTGTGTGTGTGTGTGTGTGTGTGTGTAAGAGTGAGTCTGTGTGTGTGTGTGTGAGTAAGTGAGCATGCATGTGCGTGCGTGTGTTTTGTGTGTGTGATTTGGCAGACTGACAGCAGCCCCCCACCCCTTCGCCTCAGGCATGGTGATGATGGACAGACCCTGCTTGGTGATTAAACCCCCCTACCCATCCCACTTCCTCCCTCCCTCCCTCTTTCTCTCTCTTTCTCTCTCTCTCTGTCATCTGCAGATGGGGCACCCCAACCCCACCCCCCTTCTAAGAGCGATAGATAAATAGATATATAGATAGGTAGGTAGGTAGGTAGATAGATAGATAGATAGATAGATATATCGATAGGTAGGTAGGTAGGTAGATAGATAGATAGATTGAGGGGAGGGAATTAGGTACCTGTAGAGGATAAGATGGTAGGGCCATGGATACTGTCTGTTAGAAGGGGAAATATGCAGACTGATTGGTAGATAGAGGGAGAGAGAGAAGGAGGAATGTGTTCATGTATGCCTGCATGGATGGATGGACACACACACACACAAATCACGTGCACCCAAACAACACATCTCAGCTACGTTTCCCTGTCTTGATCTCTTCCCTCCCTCTCTCTCTCCCTCTCTCCCCCTCTCTCTCTCTCTCTAGTCCATCTGTATAGAAGGTCATTCCAACACGTTGTCTTCTGACTAAATGGGGTGGCTGTCATCCTGATTTACTTCAACTACTCTGCTTCCCGGTCACTCACTCTCTCTCTCTCTCTTTCTTTCTTTCTTTCTTTTTTTCTTTCTCTCCTCCTCCAACCCCTCCTCCCCCCCCCCCCCCCCTTTGCTTTGCTCAGTCTTCTGTCTGGTGCGGAACTTGCTGGTGTTCAAAAGGAGAACGTCAATCTGTGTTTGTGTTGTTGTGTTTTTCTCAGTCTATTTATACTGTGTGTGTGTTTGACCATGTTTGAGACTACTTGTGTGTGTGTGTGTGTGTGTGCGTGCGTGCGTATGTTGGTCTTAGTGCGTGTGTGTGCATGTGAGTGTGACTGTGTGTGTGTGTGTGTGTATTCACTCCCATTGGCAGCGCCAGAAGAGGCACGAGTTTTCTGGGCTTGGCTGCAGTACAGAGGCTGGTATTGTGTGGGCGGGAGCGATCCCATCGGTCATCAGTTCTGGGGGAGGGGGAGGGGGAGGGGGTGGGAGAGGGGAAACACAGAGCGATTCGGAGAGTCAAGGAGAGGAGGAGGAGGAGGAGAAGAAGACCGTAGAGGGAGGCCACCACCAAGCTCTTCCACAGAAACGTTCTCCACCTCTCCCACGGAAGACGTCAATCCACCGCGTACACGGTCTCTGTTTGTGGTCCAGCGGATTAGCGGTCCAGTGGTCACACAACCACTTTTATGATCCGAACATGCAAACCCGCTACATGAATACTAGACCATATTAATATCCGCAACCTGTTGTAGACTGTAGCCACTGTGGGTGTGGTGTGTTCAGGCTGTGTACATGTGACTGGCGTTCCGCTGGAGGTGGCGGGACGTCAACACACTGACGCGCGGCCCTGGCAGACGTTACGGTTGTGGGTTCGATTCCCGTTGGGCACCGTAGAACCATCTACCGTGTATGTTATACGTCCACATGGACAGTCATGGAAGTGGCTGTGTGTGTGTGTGTGTGTGTGCGTGTGCGTGCGTGTGCGTGTGTTTGCTCAATGGGAGAGCCTGTAGATCTCACGTAAGTGTGTGTTAAGGCGCCCGGCTGATATTGACTGACTCAGGAAGTGAAGCATGGCCCGCTCTCGTATGTTTCCCAGCACTACGCGCTTGGGTGTGGGTGCGTGCGCATGTGCATTGCATGCGTCTGTGTGTGTCGCGCTGAAGCATGTGGCTTTTAATTAGCTCAAATCAATGCTGCCCAAGTATGCTCCACCCTCCCCCCATCTGTTGGTGTGTGTTGTTGTGTGTGAACTTAACAAAGCAGAGAACACTGTTCCCTGTAGGCTAGGAAAGGGGGGGGGGGGCAGGGGGGGGATCCTACGCCTCACATGCACGCCTTTCACACTGGAAGAATCTGTGCGTGTGTGTGTGAGAGAGTGTGAATGGGTGTGTTTGTGTCATCTGCATAATTATTTATTATTTGTGTGTGTGTGTGTGTGTGTCTACCTGTACTAAACAGTATGTTGCAACACTGCCTCCAAGGCATCTGTGAGCCTGGCCTCGCACTAAGTGAACTAGCCTTTTTTAAAGTGAGGGAAGCAGTTAGCCTTATTAAATCGCTCTCTCTCTCCCTCTCTCCCTTTTGGTTTGTCTCCAACGCGCTCTCTGATTTAGCAGGGTGCCTTTACCTTTTTCTCTCTCTCTTTCTATCTCTCCCTCTCTCTCTCTTTCTTTCTCTTCCTTCCTTCATGTTCTCCTGTTTTCTTATTCTCTTTTCTCCGTCTTTCCTGATCAAAGATTTGGCCCCTCAGATAAGTGTGTGTGGAAATGAGATGCAGCCCCCTCAATGTTCCTCTAATCATTTAGTCTCACTAAGGAGAAGGCTGTCTGATGCCCGTACGCCCAACACACACACGCACACGCTGCCATCCAAAGGAGCGCACAAACTTTGATACAGGGTAAGACACACACTATTACACACCACACACACTATTACACACACACACACACAAGTTTGAAGACAGTAATGAGGGTTCTTTTAACAGGGTTTAACACCATGTCACGTCCATAGTGTTGTATCCTGGGCAGTTGGACTATTTGATGATACGCACACACACACACACACACACACACACTGTCAGGGACAAGTGACAGAGGAGGGCTCATTAGACCACTGTGTCACCATCCGCAGCCAATGTCCTATGGAGAGCCGTCTTCAAGACCTGTCATTAGGACAAAGGGAGAGCGTCCCTCACACTAACATACCCGCTCTAATACCTCTGTTTTACACTAGCAGATACTCTATTCCCAACGTGACTTACAGTACAGTGAGGGCGCCCGTTGTTTGTCCGCGGCATACCTTCACAGAGGCAATCGAACCCACAACCTTAGAGTTTTGCTGTTGCCGTGCTCTACCAACCGAGCCACACGGGTCTACAGCCAGGTCTCTCTCTCTCTCTCTCTCTCTCTTTCTCTTTCCATTTCTCTCTCTGTCTCTCTCCCCCCCCTCCCTCTCTCTCTCTCTCTCTCTCTCTCTCTCTGACAACACTCGTTTAGTGTCACCCTAGTCTGCAGGATGTGAAGCCCCCGGTACAACGAGGGGTTAATGGAGCAAATTAAAGGATATAAAAAGAGAGAGTGAGAGAAAGAATATGGGATGAATAATTAATGGGTTTTGCAGGAATACATATTTAAAGGGGGGATTAAGATGACTCTCAGAGCGAGACTGGGATGTAGGCGCGGGCCAACAGGAAGAGGGTTTCAGAGACGTTTTTTTTTTCTAGGCCATCACAGCTTGAAGTGATTAGTATTACCGCGACAACAAGGTCAAAAAGATTTTCTTTCTTTCTTTCTTTTTTTTTTATTCTTTTTTTTTTTAAAGATTTGAATTATGAAAGGTTTATTTATTAGCCTATTTCTGTTGAAAAATTAAAATGTTTGTCATGCATTATTAATCTCGGCGTAAGAATAACTTCTGCTTTACTTGGGTAAGTAATTATGTTATTTTAAATTGTCATTTATCCAAGAAGTCACATTGAGGATGAAAGACCTCTTTTACGGGGAGGGGGGGGGGGGGGAGACCAGACCAGACCAGACCAGACCATGAATTATATTGATTCAGTAAAAATACTAAATAGATTCTTTGAGTCCACCCAACATCTCATGGTTGTTTTTCATAGGGTTGGCATTGCATTGACACAACACTGGCTGTCCTATGATGAGTTGTTTATCATAGGGTTGGCGTTGTCCACTCAGTTTGACCCTGGCACTCGTTGGTAGTGTTGGTAGTGTATAGGCACAGTGTTGGCACAAGCGGCTGGACTTGGACTTAGGGGAGTTGTGCTGTACAGTAGATGACACAGTGACCTGGCATACCAGACGCTCCTGCCAACTAGAGCAGTAACGGGCACGCCCGCAGCTTGTCAAAGTGCCAGGATCATACACACACACACACACACACACACACGGACGTACACGTGTAGGACACACACACACAGAGAGTGGCACAGTAGAGGTAGATTACCTTTGGCCCAACGTGGCTGGATCTCTCTCTCTCTCTCTCACACACACACACACACACACACACACACACAGAGAGTGACTTGGCCATCTTTTTTACACCCTGCCCATGTATCTAATGAGTCGTCCAACACTTAGCTAAAGAGCATGCTGCTTACTGACCTGAAGTCAGTTAGTACAGTGTATAACATCTCCTCTAAAGCTCCTAAGAACAGACCTGAAGTCAGTTAGTACAGTATATAACATGTCCTCTAAAGCTCCTAAGAACAGACCTGAAGTCAGTCAGTACTGCATTACAATAGACTGAAGCTTATATTGGCATGTTGACAACATACTGTACATCTAATGAAATGCTTTTATTTGCCATTCAATCAGATTGTTGGACTGTGGGATTTCCTGCTCTAACACACCCCAGGGAGAGAGAGCACAGGGTCAGCCATAGTTCAGCGGCTGGAGTAGTTGCGGGGGGGGGGGGGGGGGGGGGGGTTTAAGTGCCTTGCTCAAGGGCGCAACGGCAGTGGTAGGCACCTGAGATATGATGCCGGCAACCCTCCAGTCACCAGCTCACATCCAGCTCACATCCGGCTCCCTCCTGGGGGGGGTGGGGATCCAACCAGCGACCTGCAGTTACCGTACATTTCACTTCTGGTACATGAACTCATCTTATCCTTTTTAGTCTCTCTAGTCTCTTTCACCCCCCGCGCACGCACACACACACACACACACACACACACACACACACACACACACAGTCAACCATACCGGACTCTCACACACACACACACACACACACACACAGTCAAGCATACCGGACTCTCACACACACACACACACACACACACACACAGTCAAGCATACTGGACTCTCTCACACACACACACACACACACACATGGCATCCACAAACGAGCAGGCTAAGCTAGCATGACAGCACAAGACATCCTAGCCTACGACAAGAGTGAAACACTGTTTAATCCTCCTGATGGATCACATTATCACTCTAATTGAATCTAGCACAACTACATCTATGAAATGCAACATCTGTTAATCTGCTGTGCAGACAGACAGTGCATTATGAGGAGCTCCGACGTGAATTGACTCGAACGAAGCTTATCGGATTAGCCATCGTCGGGTTAATAGATTCTTAATAGATTATTTTTGATTAGTTCCTCTTCTTTAGCGAGTGTAAGATGATTAGCAGCACAGACACACACACTCACACGCACACACACACCCCCAAGCAGACACTCCAAGCACACACACACACACAGCAACGAAATGGTATTAGCAGAAGGGGAATGGCTGGAGTTGAATGAGTCAGGAGGTTTTGCGTGAGCGTGAGCGCATGCGTGAGTTTGTGTGTGTGTTCATGTCTGTCACATGGAAGTCATATGCTTGAGGAGCACTGCAGGGCCACAACGTCTTACACGTATCAGGACAAAGAGTACACTGTCTCTACCACAGAACACACACACACACACACACACACACACACACACACTCCTACTCCTAATCATCACCACCATCCCCTGGAGAAGTCAGTTTTAGCCTCAGGCCTGGCTGTGGCTAGCTTCCCTGCCAACTGCCTTAGAGGCTTCCTGGTTGCTTTGCTACCGTGGCCCCAGCGCCACTCTGGCACCACAGGAGTAATCTTGTTAGCATTTAGCAGTGGTGGTTTTAGCAGAGGCCTACCTCTGGCTACCATAGCCTAGCATAGCCCCCCCACCCCATTTGCTGGTCCACAGCCCGGGGGGGGGGGGGGGTTAATCCTGTTAGCATAAGAGCTAGCATTACCCGCAGTGAAGATGGAAGTGTAGCCCGGTGCTGCCTTGCCTTGCCTAGCCAGGTGCTGGTTCACTGCCCTTGCGGCAGCCCCCGCTGGTGCTAGCATTAAAGATGCAGCTAGGGACCTCCATGGCCCCATTATTAGTTCAGCTGACCTTGGAGGCCTGCCATGGCCACGTAATAGAGCCCTTAATCATGATGAAGAGGGGGGGCCTTAAGCGACGTGCTACAGGCTTTTGAGAGGCACTCACCCATCTTTCGCTTCTCTCTCTCTCTTCCTTTCTTTTTCTCATTCTCTTCCACCTGACTGACCTCGCTCCTCTCTCTTTTCCTTGCATTGGTGGGTTGTGTGTGTGTGTGTGTGTGTGTGTGTGTGTGTGTCTCAGTCTCATCATATCTGGGATATGGCCAACCCTTGACTACTGTGAGAGCATAGGATGCGTGAACTGTGTGAACTTTGTATGTGTACACACACACACACACACACACACACACACACAGACGGAGGGGCACAGAGAGAGCTTGTCATCTCTCCCTCCATAGTGAAATATTTATCCCTGTCCTTGTCTAAATGTTCTTACTGAAGGGCCTTTCAATTAGTCATGTGAGCCAGTCTCTCTCACTCCTAGCTGGGAGTCTGCACTCGCCCTTTCCCTCTCTCTCTCGCCCTGTTTCTCTACCTCCCTCCCTCTCTCTCTCCCTCCCTCCCATCCCCCCCCCCCCCGCTCTTCTTCCTCTTTACTCCAAGCTGTGAGTCTGCACTAGCTGTTCCTCTCCCTCTCTGCCCCCCCGCCCCCCCCATTAGCTGACTGGCTGGCTGATTGCGTCTATTCCCTAGGCCTATGTTTGTTTGTTCTCTCTCTCTCTCTCTCTCTCTCTCTCTCCGTCTCATTCTCTCTGAGGGAAGGCTTTAGCTTAGCAGCCAATTACTGGGGATGCTCCCCCTCTGTTGTTACTACTGGTTCCCCCTCTCGCAAATCTGCTACAAACATGGGTCTGAATCAGAGCATTACCATACTAAGAGACACGCACATACACACACACACACACACAGACACATACACACGCACACAGACACACACACAGACACACACACACTTGCGTCGAAGTGCACACTAATTTATTTATGCTACACTGAGACACGTGATATGCACACACGCAGACGTGCATACACACACTCTCTCTTCTCATGCATAGGCACAGTGGCAGACATGCAAAGCGCACACACACACACACACACACACACACAAACTGTTTCCCCTTTGAACTTTCTCCATCTTAATTGTCCCAGCAGCTCATATTCCTCCACTCCTCCAGCACACAACAATACCAGTGGAGCAGCATCAGTGATGTGTTTGGTCTCCACATTGTACCGGAACGTTCAGCCCCCCCTGTACCTGTCCTGACAGAGCCTCCCCCCCGGGGGGGGGCCGAAAGCCCACCTTAACAGAGCGGGCGGCCATGTTGGAGCCAGGTTCCTTCCTCCCAGCAAGGTTCGGGGCGGGGGGGTTCGGGGGGGGATTTGGCCAGCGACGGGGGGAGGCAACATGGTGAGAAGCAGCAGCAGAAGGCAGGAGGAGAGGACTAGTATTCCCCCCCGTCTGCCCCCCCCCCCCTCCTCCTTTCCCCCCACCCCCCTTCCTCCATGTGCTGGGATGGATTAGGCTAATTAAAGCACAGCAAGCAGAGACCCTGGAGAGATGCTAGTATGCTCCACAGACACTCACACATGCACATACACACATGCACGCACATACACACACACACACCCATGTAAACACACATGCTTTTACACACACACACACACACACACACACACACACACACACAAACACACATACATATACACGCACATGCATGTACACACACACACACACAAACACACTCAAATATGCATGCACTCTCCAGCGCACACACACAGACACACACACCACCCACAGTTGCAATACGGAGGTAGCATACTCGACATTGTAGGGTATCAACAGTATTAGTGAAGATGCATTGAACAAGGAAGGAGCTGTCCACCAGAGAGGGGATGATAGGTGATAATTCCAGATCCCAGTGCCTGGTCTGCAGCCCCTGCCACACTCTGGTCCACATCACTGTGGTCACACCGTTAGTCCGTTGGGGCCCCGGCTCCTACAGATATCCTGTTATTACATTTTTTGGTGCGATGGGTCAGAAGAGAAGTCTAGTCTTTTGTGCATCAAAACACAAACACACACACAGTACATACACACGCATGCGTGTGCACACACACGCACACACACATACATGCATGCGTGTCCCTCTCCTGACCTTGGTTGGATGGCCAAGGCAGAGTTACAGCTCTATTAGTCAACACTGGCCGGCCCTCCAGAGTCCAGAAGAATGGGAGGCAGGAAGGAAGGAAGGCATTCTTTTCCTCTGTAAAGGGAAGGCCAGGAATCATGTCTCACTCACCAGGAATTACACCCGGATGTTTTCCCCCCCGGATCAGGGATATTACCTGACCAACGGAAAACGAATGGGACTTTCAAGGGAAAGGGATTGTATTACTGATAACCTCTATGCAGTACAGTATAGTGTGTGGTGGCGCTTCTCTGCTCTGCACGCACACACACACACACACACACACGCACACGCACACGCACACGCACACGCACACGCACACACAGAGACACACACACACCAGCCTTTCCACGGTAGGTGACAACTGGACCCGTGGTGGTCTTACCCGGGCGTTTCCATGGCAACAGGGGCGATGAGGATGGTGTGATGAGGGGTGGATGGATGAAAATGAAGGAGAGGAGGTGGAGGAGTGGAGGGACCAATCATGGCGAGTGCTGACACCTCGTATGAAAGCATGCGATCGCAGAGGCCCTTCTGGTTCCCATTGTTTTTGTGACTGACGTACCGTTATAGGAGAGAGCACAGTTGTACTGCAGAGGTAGAGGAGTAGCTTGTAGGTTAAGTGTGTGTGTGTGTGTGGGGGGGGGGGTGTCAATGAGCAAGACTGCAGCGACAGCAGCCTTGCTCATTTAGTAAGTCCTTAGTCGTGTGTGTGTGTGTGTGTCTTGTTGTTGGGTGTATAGTGTGTGTTTCCCTCTGGGACAGCTGGTGTTGAGTATAAGGAGCTGCAGTCAGGCTTGACTCTCTCTCTCCCCCTCTCTCATTCTCTCTCTCTCTCTCTCTCTCTCCCCTCTAAAGCGCTGATTACAATGACAAGCAATTTAGAATATAGTCCTTCACCTCAGGGACATACACACACACACACACACAGAGCAAATAAGCCCAAACTCAAGTATATGCTGCTTACACACACCCCTACAGCCATGTTCCTAATGTGTTAGACTGTCTCCTGTTGTCAGCCCCGAGGCCTTCACACATCAGACACACGCAAGGACATAACTAGATGTACCGCTTCTGTCTCTTAACCAGACACCATGTCCTGACCATGTCCTGACCATGTCCTGACCATGTCCTCTCTCCTGCATATAGGATCGAGGGCCAAGTGTACTGACTACCCTCCATCCTAGATAGAGGAAAACAAGAGCATGCCTCTATCTATCTATCTATCTATCTATCCATCTACCTACCTATCTATCTATCTACCTACCTATCCATCCATATTTCTCTCATGAACAAAACAATTATATGTTCCATATTGGCTTTATGTAGGATTATTTCCTCCTTGGGCATAGCAGGCGATAGACTATCTATGACACACGATAGAGTGTGTGTATATGTGTGTGTGTGTGTGTGCACGCCCGCGCTCGTAAACAGGCGGGAGGAGACAGCTTTGTGTCAGTGACCGAATTGAAAATCCATAGTTTCATTACAGCCCCAGTCATACGGCCGGTGCAGGGAAGCAACTGAGGCTCCATCATGTGCCCCGCCCGCAGCCAAGATGGCAGCTTTCGG
>NC_139658.1:11500602-11510602 GCF_951799395.1 Argentina silus | reverse complement strand
CCCTCTCTCTCCCCCTCCACACACACACACACACATGCAATCTACACCTCCGTGTCCCAGTGCAGCGGTACTCCCCCACCGTTCCCAGTATATAATGGGAGCCAGCCGAGCAGTGTGAGTGTGTCAGTGTGAGAGCGTCTGTCTGCCTCCCTTAAAGAGCCCATTAGAGGCACCAGTGGCCATATAATCACTCTCTCTCTCCCAGTCCTCCTCCTCTGTACCGTAATGACTGATCTGATTCTATCACTCTGCGGTCCTGCCCCCCCCCTACCCCCCCCCCTTCCCGCTCCATGAATGGGGTGGGGGTGGGGGGGAGGGGGCAGCAATGATGGGTCAAGCGTTAGACATTTTATTGTAGTTAGTTAAACGCTTGCTCAATTTGAGTGGGTTGAAAGTGGGTTGTATTTTTAAGCGCATATGCACGCCCACGTGGGCCAGCGCGCGCACACATCTACACACACACACACACTCGTACACATTGGCTGCACAGCCCTCCTTATCTCTTCCTGTGTGTGTGTGTGTGTGTGTGTGTTTCTCCTCCCCTCTGTGATTGTGCCAATCTAAACTCTGTTGTTTGTGTAATCTGTCACCCTTCTTGCCTCCACCGCTCTGCCCAATCTGTACTGTTTGGGTTTCCCTCTTCCTGCTCTGATAAAGAACACTCACTGTTGCCTTGTTAGCCGTTAGCATAGAATTCACTGGTTATCGGTGCTTTAGCAGTTAGCAGAGCGTCCACTGGTTATCTATGGGTAGGTAGTTAGCATAGCATCTACTAGTTATCTATGGGTAGGTAGTTAGCATAGCATCTACTAGTTATCTATGGGTAGGTAGTTAGCATAGCATCCACCGGTTATCTATGGGTAGATAGTTGGCCTACAATCTACTGGTTATGTATGGGTTAGCATAGCATCCCACTGCTTATCAAGGGGGAGTGTTAGCTAGCCTCGTACAGACTTTTACAGTGAAATATGTATCTGTTGAGACACAACATGGCGAAGGGTCTAATTAGATTTGTAAAGTCGGAATAACAATGTTGTGTCATTTATGGCAATGCTGAAATTGCAGCAAACAATATTGTATAGGCCAGGACCTATTATGTTATTGTGTGTAATGGATCTTTGAGCGGGAATTTCCTCGACTGCAATATGCCGTCTGAAATTGCATCGCAAAGCACCTCTTTAGAATAATCTCCCTCGCTCTCTCCTATTCTCGCCGATTGCTCTCCTTCTCGTGTGTGTGTGTGTGTGTGTGTGCGCGCGTGCGTGAGTGTGCAGGGACACGTGTGTATGTGTGTGTGTGTATGTGTGTGTGTGTATGTGTGCGTTCACAGGGGCGTGCGTCCGCGTACGCGTGTGTGTGTGTGTGTGTAAGTGAGCGCACACACACCCCCCATTTTCATGTAGATGATTGAGTTAGCGTGACTTAGCGATCATTGGAAGATGAAATGCTGTCGTGCGCCGTGTCGACCGACTCACTACACACACTTATCGGCGGCGGCGGGGGCATTTAATTTGGAGCGAGCGAGCGAGAGAGGGATGCAGAGCAGGGGGGGAGGAGGGGGAGACTGAGAGAGGGATGAAGAGGTGTTTACGGGGAACACGAGGATTGAGGATTAAAGCGGTAACGGTGATGGATAGTTTTAATTTGCCGCGAAGCAGTTAGTGCTGGGCCACCGTGGTGTGTGTGTGTGGGGGGGGGTGGGGGGGCTATTGGTGTTCACACACAACAGGAAATGTGCTTGGCCCCCAGTTTGGGAGGCTATTGCTTCTCTGCGCACACACATACATACATACATACATACATACGTACATCCCCCCTGTACTCACATACATCCACCTCTGCACACACACACACACACACACACACATCACCCCACCACAAACAAACAGACACACACCCTACTCTTACCCCACTCACTCACCCACACACATTCCCCCCCCCCCCCCCCCCCCACACACACACACACACCCCCGTCAGACAAGGCCTGAGTGGGATGAAAATGAATCCGTCCAATTAAGATGTGCTGTAGCAGCTGAAGCTGGCCTTTAACAGTCTGTGTCTATGGGACTACAGTACACTGCACTGCTGACCTTTCTACCCCAGCGCAGGAAAGGCCACAGCCACACAAATGAATAAAGATCAGTTAGGCCAAGGAAGACGGGCTGGAGACGGGGGTGGCAGATGACACCTCCAAAAGAAACAGACTTCACAACAGCTGGATGGGGTGTGTGGGTGGGTGTGGGTTTGTGGGTGGGTGTGGGTTTGTGGGTGTGTGTGTCTTAGTGTGGGTGGGTGTCTGTCTGTGTGGGTGTGTGTGTTTGTCTGTCTGTGTGTGTGTTTGTCTGTCTGTGTGTGTGGGTGGGTGTCTGTGTGTGTGTGTCAGTCTGTGTGTGTGTGGGTGTCAGTCTGTGTGTGTGTGGGTGTCAGTCTGTGTGTGTGTGTGTGTGTGTGTGTGTGTGTGTGTGTGTGTGTGTGTGTGAGTGTGTGTCTGTGTGTGCGTGCGCACTGTACACGTGTATACAAACTAACACTCTCCGCGGGTGTAGAATGTAGATAAGTGCAGGGCCTCTTTGATGTGCAGCTAACCCACCATAAACCTGCCTCTCCCCATTGTACCTCTCTCTGCCTGATACCACTGCAACATTAATCACCTCCGCTAACACACACACACACACACACACGCATCATGTAGGAACTACACTGTACTTACACTTGCTAAGGCCTGAGCAGGTCGAGAGAGAGAGAGAGAGAGAGAGAGAGAGAGAGAGAGAGAGGGAGGGAGATAGTGAGAGAGAAGGACAGAGGGAGAGAGAGAGAGAGAAGGGGGGAGAGAGAGAGAGAGAGAGAGCGCAAAGCAGCTGCCACATATGAGTAATGGAAAGGGGGAGAGAGAGAGGGACAATTTGTTATGGTATGAAATTGGCTGAGTTAACCGCGAAGAAAAGATATGTCTCCTCCAATCTCCATACTGAGCAGGGTGCTCTTCTCCTCCTCCTTCCCTCCTCCTGCCCCCTCCTCCCTCCCCCCTCCTCTCTCTCTCTCTCTCTCTCTCTCTCCCTCCCTCCCTGTGCTTCATCATCATCTCAAGTACCCTGGCCACTCCACCACAGCAGGGCTTCCATCCAATATGGAGGAGCACAGTGGAGAACTACGTGCCAACACCTCTGTCACACACGCACACGCACACACACACACACACACAGACACACACGCACAGACACACACACAGACACAGACACACACACACAGACACACACACATAAACGCTCTATAATCTTTGTCCTATGGTGTTGATACATTGTGTTATGGCTAGTCCAGACGGGTAAAGTATGTGTGTGTGTGTGTGTGTGTGTGTGTGGGAGGGGAAGTCTCTGAACAAGCAGCAGAGGAAGGCCGGGGAACAGTAGAATGTTGGGGTTGGGTCGCCTCTCCCACCCAGAATAGATCTCCTGACCAGACGCTGGGCTTCTGTAGTGGACATGCAAACATTCCAGCTCAGCAGAGCAGACACATTTTATGGAGAGATTCCAGACACTGTGTGTGTGTGTGTCTGTGTGTGTGTGCGTCTGCGTGTGTGTGTGTGTGTGTGTGTGTGTGTGTAAGGGAGCAGAGAGAGGTCATCCATGCGTTATGATGCATCTGCTCTTGGCTTCTAGGCACTCAACCATACAGGACCTGGGCCTATCTCTACGAGATGGACAGAGGGATGAGTAGAGGGATAGAGAGAGAGAGAGAGAGAGAGAGAGAGAAAAGGAGTGATTGAGGACGGAAGAGAGAGGCAGAGATGATGCTGTGAAAGCTGATTGTTTACCATTGAATCGTCTCGTCTCAGGCAACAGGATTTCTAGTAACCCGGTTGTGAAACATTTACAGTTAGCAGGAAAACGCAGCCAAGTGCGTGTGGGTGTGTGTGTGTGGATGTGGGTGGGTGGGTGGGTGTGTGTGTGTGTGTGGGGGGGGGGGGGGGGTGTGTGTGTACTGCGTGCATGCGTGGGTGTACTGCATGCGTGTGTGTGTGTGTGCGTGCCTGTACTGCGTGCAGTGCGTGTGTGTGTGCGCGCACTTCTACACATATGTGTGTGTTCATGTGCACACTCTACAGCCCATCAAGTGCCTCACCCCAGCAGCTAATGAACAGAAAACTGTACAGTTCTACCGACCTTGCCCTCGCACACGAGGAAAAGGTCACGAGAAGAACAGTCTCTCTCTTTCTCTCTCTCTCCCTCTCCCCCCCCCTCCCCCCTCCCTCCACCCCCAGCCGTCCTAGCTCTCAGAAGGATCAGGAGAAAGGCCTTTTAAGAGCCTTGTAATGGCCACGCCACTCTGCCAGGCTAAGTGACTGATGCGTCTCCCGAGTCCCTCTCCCCTCTCTCTCCTCTCCCCTCTCCTCTCCCCTCTCCTCTCCCCTCCTCTCGGCGCTACGCTACCGCTAGCAGTTTCGGCGAAAACCAGGAGCGAGAGGGGATGCCGGGAATTCATCTTACAAGACGGGGAGAGAAGTGGGAGGAGGGAGGAGAGAGAGACGGAGAGAGAGAGAGAAAATAAGGGGAGTAGGGGAGAAAAGGGGAGAGGAAAAATGGATTTTGGAAGGAGAAGGGGTCTTCGTTTCAGGCAGTCTTTCTTGAGCCTCCGAGGCTGTCGCTCTGAACTCCTCTCGCTCAGGGACTGGTGGCAAAGATTCTTCTCTTCTTTCTGCTCCTCCCTTTTTCCTCCCTCCTCTCACCCTCCTCTCAACTCTTCAATCGCCATTGTTCTGGGAGGGAGCAGAGGGGCGCGCCAAATCAATAGGGCCCCCTTTACACACACACAGACAGACAGACACACACACACACACGGCCCCCTCACTTAAAAGGCTAGAATGTGCCTGCTGCCATTATGCATGGACAGACCTAGTTGTGTCAAGTGTGCCCCAGTCAGAAAACAAGAGAGGCAATTGGAGGTGTGTGTGTGTGCGCGTGTGCGCGTGCGTGCACATTCGGGCATACTTGCAAGTCAGTGTTCGGTATTTGTAAGTGTGTGTGTGTGTGTGTGTGCACCTTATTCCTGAGAGAGACATACATTGGCCCTACAAAGATCTTCTACTACCTGTTCTCCCCTCACCCCCCCCCCCCCCCCACACACACACACCTTCCCCTCTGGAACGTGAAAGCCCCTCAGGAACGTTAATGCCCCCTCCTGTGAGAGTGGACCTAGTGACCTACATTGGGAATAAGCCAGAGGACTACCACTCCTTTAAGGGGAGACTCAGGGATCTTCCACTCTCTGTCTACCAGAGACATCAGACGCCTCAGCATCAGTGTGTTTACATACATACAGATACCTGTCACCTGTGTGTGTGAGAGTGTGTGTGTGTGTGTGTTTTGTTTGTCTGTATATATTTGTGTGTGTGTTTTGTCTGTCTGTATATATTTGTGTGTGTGTTTTGTCTGTCTGTGTGTGTGTGTTTTGTCTGTCTGTCTATATTTGTGTGTGTGTGTGTGTGTGTGTGTGTGTGTGTGTGTGAGATATTGACCACCCCATCCCTGTTGGGAACATACCCGCTAGAGCATGGTATAGTCGCGGTGGGTGGGCCAACACCATGAAAGACCCCCCCCCCACCCACCCCCCTCCTCCTGGTCCATGACATCCATCAGCACTGGATCTGACCACATCCAGCTAGGTGAAACAACATGGCAGAGCTGTTTTCAATGGCAGAGAGAGAGAGACTATCCCTCTGTCCTCAGTATTGTTCGTGTATGTCCCTGAGTCCTCCCCCCGAGGAGGGTGTGAGTATCGCTTGATTGTGGGGTGTCAGACAGCTGCCATTCATCCTGGCAGCTCCCCCAAGAGCCTTATCAGTCCCCCCCCGTCCCCCGCCCCCCCCCCATATATCCCTCTAGGCCTTATCACTAACACTATCCCACATGTCTATCCATCTATCCCTCTCACCACAGGGCTGTGTGCTGGAGCTAGATAAAGATGGGGGGGGGGGGGCGCTCAGGGAGTCTTGTGTTGCAGATTGGTGTGCATACACACACACACACACACACAGAGGCAAGCCTTAGATAAGTGGTGTTGCTCGCCTATATACCCACGCAGGGACTTTTGGCTGGGTTTTGACACACTTTTTGTCGATGCCGGTGGGTGTTGTTTTCGGAGCAGTTTTTCCCTCCCCGTCGCTCCCAAGTAAAACATTTTCTTAAAAAAATTGTAAAAGAAATTCTGCTCGATTTCAGAGGAAACCAAACCCCACCTATTTACACACGGCAGACGCTCGGAAGACACGAAGAGACAATGCCGATTGTCGCCTGCTGCTTGTGTTATTGATCCGGTCGTGGTGTGGTAGCAGCTTTAGAACCACCACCCACCCCACCCCACCCCTCCCCTCCCCTTCCCTCCGCTCAGGGAAATAGCTGTTTGATCCAATTAGCCAAATGTTGCTTCATATTCAGAACCCCATCCTCTTCTCTTCTCCTCTTTTCCGTCCCTCACTCCCTCGTTCTTCAATGGTGTGTGAGTGTTCTCTCTCTCTCTCTCTCTCTCTCTCTCTGACTGTCTCACTGACATTCTCTTTCTCTGACACACACTCTCTCCATCTCTCTCTCTCTCTCTCTGCCTGTCTCTCTCTCCTGCCCTCTCTCTCTCCTGCCCTCTCTCTCTCTCTGCCTGTCTCTCTTTCCTGCCCTCTCTATCTCTCCCCCTCTCTCTCTCTCTCCTGCCCTCTCTCTCTCTCTCCCTCTCTCTCTCTCTCAGTCGATGAATTAATTGATTTCTGACAGCAGGGAGTTGGTGTGTGACATTGCGTACTGAGGCAACAGCTGGCAGAGATTTTTTTTTTCTCTTTTTTCTTTGTCGAGACAATCTTTCTTTCATTTTCTCCCTCAATCTCTCCCACTGTCTCGTTTAATATCTTTTTCTCCCGGAGCCATGCTACTCATCCATTCATAAATCCCAACAACGACGTGATCACTCACGCTTCTCGCCCCGAGTAAAACAAACTACACACACACACGCTTCTAAATTGGAATTTTGCTTTTAGTCTGACTGAGTTGAAATGGAACTGACCCCTCCGACACCGCCAGCCAATGGGTAGTCAAGGAGGTACAGTGAACAACCAAGGTACAGTGAACGCCCCTGCCCCCCCCCCCCCCCCCCATGGATGTAAGCCCTGTGATGTTGTATTCAGGCTGATGTATTCAACTCCACAAACTACAGGTATGTCACAGCTGCCGTGCTTGGCTGCCTCCCTCCAGAGAACCTTGCCAGTTGGGAAATTGAGTTTGTGTTTTTTTTTTTTTTTTTTCTGCGGGTTCTCGCCCCGGTGCGGATTTCATAGCAGGTACAGTAGTGAGACACTCATACACACCACATATAGACACACACACACACACACACACACACACACACACAGAGCAGAGTGGGTGAAAGACGTGCGGAGAGCAGGAGAGACAGAAGTGGAGAGGGAATGAAAAATGATTTAGTGTTTTTGCTGCTTCAGTGTTTCTCCTGTGCAGCGTTCTGTTATTGTACAAGGAAGTCAAAAGCATGTCGCTGTCAGCAACGGCCGCTTCACTCTACAACCGCCTATTTCATGACAGGGATATGGATGGGGCCTGATTTGGACTACACACACACGCACGCACGCACGCACACACACACACACAGACGGAGGTTGGCACTGGAGGAGTAGCCACGGTTTGGAGGTTGAAGGACGGCCCATTGTAAATTCCTATTGGTTTGGATAGAGATTGGTGTCTGTGGTCAGGTAGCCTAGTTGGAGTAGCTCCCCCCAATGCCTGCCTGTCTGTCTGCCTGTCTGTCTGTCTGTCTGTCCGCCTGCCTGCCTGTCCGCCTGCCTGCCTGCCTGCCTGCCTGTCTGAGGGATCTTAACCAATCTCCTAGCCAGTCTTGAGCAGAGACATTAGCCAGTAGATTGGAGCGGTGTCACCAGACGCCCGGTGAGAGATGGATGAGGCAGCCTCCCAAAATGAGTATGTCTCAGAGAGAGAGAGAGAGAGAGATGACCCGTCTCCCCCTCTTCACGCTGTGAGCTGATAGAGAGACAACAAACAATTTTCCCCACTCCTCCTCACAACACTCATTCTCTCCCCCCAGCATTGTGTATGTGTGTCTGAACGTATGACGACTTACTGTGTGTGTGTGTGTGTGTGCGTGTGCACACTATGACGACTTACTGTGTGTGTGTGTGTGTGCGTGTGTGTGTGTGTGTGCGTGCGTGTGTCTGCACGTATGACGACTTACTGTGTGTGTGTGTGTGTGTGTGTGTGTGTGTGTGTGTGTGTGTGTGTGTGTGTGCCTAGCCTTGGTCCGTCCGTCTATGCGTGTATTCATCTGTGCTGTATATGAGATGCGACACCGGGACTGAGTGGAACGTTTTCTTTGTTTACCGTCCCATTATCCCTGGAATAATGTTCATATTTCCTCCCATCTACGTTGCTTTATCACCGCTGTACGAGCTGCCAGCTCCCTGTCTCCCCGATAATACGATTGTTTGCCCTTTTGTTTCCTCAGCGTAATGGTGGAGCCGTGTTTTTATACGTGTGTTTCTGATTTATGCGTCTTTTTTTTTTTTTGCGGTCTAATAGAGCTGTCTACCTTAGTTTTTCTCCGGCTTAGGGTGACATTCGGAAGAAGCCACTTCATTTTGTAAATGCGCAGTAACACTTGTTTCAACGGGAGTCTGGAATGCGACGGTTTGTATGCGACAGGGTGTAGCTGGGTGTAACGCTCTCATAGCCCAGATTAGACATATTAGACATATTAGACATATTAAACATCGCCGAGGCAGGGAAGTGGAAGAATGAGAGGTGTTTTGGTGTGTTGGGGACAACACCCACTGTTTAAAATTCGCTCCATCGCATCTCTGTCTTGTTTGTTTTGTTTGGATGGCTCAATATTTGAATAGATGACGATGACACTTGCTTATGACGGTTTTGACACGTATCGATTTCTTTTTGGATGGTATCACCACAGCGATGGGATCAGCAGCACATCAAATGCCACGGCTTTTCTCTCCTCTCTGTCCTGGCCTGGGCTGGTACTGTAAAGTCGAACCGGGTCCGGCCCAACTGGCACGGTTCAGCTCGGTTCAGATCGGTTCGGGCTCTGTAGTGTGAATGAGGTTACCGTTTGGGTGATGATGTTGCTAACACACACTCTCTCCTCCTCTGTGTCTGTGTGTGTCAGATCCTGGTGAACTCTGTGAGCCCCTCGCGGCCGGCCCTGCTCTACGAGAACGTGGCGGTGAGTGAGGGCAACGCCATCCTCCGAGACCTGCTCTTCAGCCCCGACCTGGAGTACATCTACACACTCTCCGACAAACAGGTAGGACTGGAACACACACACACACACACACACACACACACACACACACACCTTCCTTCCATTACATCTGGCCATCTGGCCTTGGTCCCCTACAAACTACAAACTATCACCCCCACAACCCCCCTGCCGTCCACGGCCCTTGTTCTACACACACACACCTGGGGACCATCAAAGGTCATGTGTTTTCCACGTGGGGACCCCGGTCATTAGCAGCTCCACTACTGGTTCAGGCATGTCCACTTTGAAGCATGCTGTGTGTGTGTGTGCGTGCGTGCGCGTGTGTGTGTGTGTCGCTTTTTGTCACTGCTTCCTGTTTTTACTTCTCATTAGAGGAGAGAGAGAGAGAGAGAGACGGTGTAAATGTGTGTATGAAATGTGCAAACACACTCTCATATAGACACTCACTCACTCACTCACACACCTGCACACACATACGCTCACCCACAAGGACATCTACTCTCATTCTCTCTCTCACACACACACACACTTTTCAATGTCTCCCTGTGATCCCTATTAATGGAGAATGGGTTCGGGTTAAGCGGGTGGGGGGGGGTGGATTTGCATCTCACGGGAAGACCCTAATTCACATCCCTCCCCACTATTAATGAATAGAGGGTTAAGACCCCCTCCCACTCCCCCACCGCTTTTTTAAATCCATGTCTGGGCTACACTCGCC
>NC_139658.1:11490602-11493102 GCF_951799395.1 Argentina silus | reverse complement strand
ACAATCCAGTCAATAGAGACATGCTAGCCTGGCTTTGATAACCCCGCAGTGTGCTAGCTTAGCAACAGCCAACACTCTGATACCACCCCCCCCCCCCCCCTCCCCTCCACTCCCCCCACCCCCACATTATGACTGACTCCATCACCGCTAGGCTAGTCACGATTCTCTATCACACCCAACTTCTCGAATACAGAATACCCCTCTCCCCCCCCCCCCAGCGTCCCCCTACCCTACTACTACTGATTTCCTCCATTTCCCGGGTCATATCTATTTCGTAGCTACGTAGCTTCGTAGCCGCAGTGAGCAGAGATTAAAAGTTGACTCAAGGAGGATGATGGATGCTTATTGAGATTTGGGGGGGGGGGGGGGTTGGGTAGGCGAAGTGGAGGCTTGGTGATGGGTAAACAGCCCTGCCCTCCCCCGCTGTGAGCAGCTGGTTGTGTGACAGACAGGACGAGTCTCCACTGTGCACTATCCACCCCTAGCTCTGGGCCTCGAGTCTGCAGCACTGCTCATTGATCGGTCCTCCTCTCTCTTTCTCTCTCTCTCTCTTTCCTCCGCTCTTTCTCTCTCTCTCTCTACACCATTACCCCTCTCTCTCTCTCTGATTGATTCTTGACGAGTCCCTGACGAGAGGGAGTAAGGATAAAAACCAGCAGTGCTGGTGAACCTCCCATAATTTCTTTCGGATTTCATCCCCACCCATTTTCCAGCTTCTGGAGCATTCAGTCCAAAGAAGAGGCCTCTCTCCTGGGGAACAGGGTTGTGGTATGTCCCCCTCTGGTGGGTCCTCCATTAACAAAACCTCAACCCAGGCTTCTTTTATGTTCCTTTTTGATTTTACGGCCAATGAAAGCATGTATTGAAAGCTTTACGGGTCCTCTGAGGCTCTGGGGCGACCGTCGCGAACCGAGCCTGTTAGCGTAGCATTTAGAGAGGGCGGGACGGGGGGGGGGGGGGTGGCGTGGCAGCATGGCGTACTGTAAAAACAGATTGGAAAGGACACTTTATAGCACGGAGGAGATCAGTTGTCATCTTGATATGAGGCCCGGCTGAGGAAAGGAGAGTGAAACCGGGATTCAGTTCCAACTTTTGGTCCCAATGGTAAATACGAAGACGGGGAGAGAAGATTGCCCCGGAGTTTAATAAGGTCATTGACACGATTAATCTAAACAAATAAATTATATATATATATATATTTAAAAAATGTACTTACATCAACACTCTTTTCATTAAAGACCACAGACACACACACACACACACACACACACTCTAACGCTCTTCTTGGTACCAGTAAACAATTTTATGAATCCATTGGGGGGTGGGGGGGGAAAGTGTTTCTGGTTATACTATACTGTGTAAATACGGCAGTGTGCCTTCCATTGGATTGAGTGTGTTTTTCCCGTAGCGTAATTCCCTGAGGGAAGGGAATGAACAACAGGGCAGATCCATCATGACATTGTGTTGTGATAGAGTCTATCTTTGAGTTTTGGGCTCAGCTGGGGATCACTGTGCTGCTATGCTGGAGCTGCCCTGGGTATTAATCAAAGTCACGTTGTGTGTTCACTGGGATGGAATATATGGGTGTCATGAGGGACATTAGGGCCGACACACACACACACACACACACACCCTCCGTTCCCCTCCCCTCACCTCCTCTCCTCTCCCCTCACCTCCTCCCTCTCTCTTTAACTTAATGGCGGGATAGAAAGAACTAGAGAATGAAGAGAGAGAGATGATGTCTCGTACTGTATCAATGTTGTTGAGGCTCTGCTACTCCTTTCTCACTCACTCCATCCTGACCTCCTCTTTTCCATCCCTCATTTCATCCATATGGCAACTTCCTCCCTCCCTTCATGTTGGACACTCTCCTCCCTTACCTCCATCCCACCTTTCCATCCCTCCAGCCCACCTTTCCATCCCTTCAGCCCACCTTTCCATCCCACCTTTCCCATCCATCCATCCCACCTTTCCATCCCACCTATCCACTGTCTCTACCACCCTCCCCCCTTTCTTTCCCATCCTTTCTTCTCCTCCTCCTTCCATCTATCCCCCATTTAACTTTTTTTTCTCACATCAAATCATATCCAACTTTATTGATGCAGCACATGAATACACAGACACAATGGGCCTGACAGGGAGAAGACACACACACACACACACACCTACCTGCAGCTCTGAATAGAGGAGACCCTCGCTCACACACAGATAATGTTCCATGACCCCCCCCCCCCCACCCTTCTCCTCTCTACCTCCCTCCCTTCCTCTTTTCTTCCAGAGATAAATTAGCTTCCCCTTGTTCATTTGAACAGAGGATGACACTGACACATGTGAAGGGGTCTTCTATCCTCTCCTCTGTTGTATCATTTCCAACCACCACTTTATTCCGACTCTGGGCGCCCGGCCAAGTTTTGCTGGACGATAACGGAAAGGGATTCTTGGATAACCATCCTTCAGGCTCGAATATACAGTTAGCGGCCTGAAAGCTTGAAGCTGTGTG
>NC_139658.1:11478102-11485602 GCF_951799395.1 Argentina silus | reverse complement strand
TTATCCCTCCTCCCCCCCCCCCCCCACCCCTCTCTTTTTGTCTCCTCCCTTCATCTTGAGGCTTCTGTCACTCTCTATCTTTCTGATTTGTTCACTCTCTATCTCTCTATCGCTGTCAGTTTCCATCTCTCTCTCTCTCTCTCTCTCCCCCCCCTCCCTCTCTCTCGTCCTCCCTCTCCCTGCCCCACCTTGTCTCTTTGTGCATGTATGGTGTGATGTTTCTTGGGCTTGTGAACATCAGTGATGTAGAACTGAGCTCCACACTGACCGAAATATGACTGAATCACTCGGAATTCTATTTAGAATGTTTTGTCGCCAGCGATATTACTCATAACTTGCCTTCAAAGCACCAACAGGGTTCTATATTTATACTCTCCAAAGGACCAACATCTTTATAGTCCCATTATGTTCCATGTTAGGCACAGTTATCACTTCTATCAAAATCATGTCACAATGTTGTTTTGTCATTTCTCTTCAAAGGCGATATCGCCGTGGCATATTTCATATCCCCACAAGTGACATCTTCCGAGTTTTTTTTTAAACCAGATGTATTATTTCACATTATGCATTGTTATCAGTTCTAATATAATCACTGTGACTGGTGCTATTTTTACCACCGCTGCCACCCCCTCCCCCCCCCCCCCCCTCCTCCTACTCCTCCACCCTGGTTGCTAAGCGACGTTGTCTCTCCGCAGGGGACAAGCGTGTGGTGAAGCTCTATCTCAAGTCCAAGGAGACGGGCAAGAAATTTGCCAGCGTGGACTTTGTCTTCTACAACTGCAGTGTGCACCAATCGTGAGTTGTGATCTTTTTTTCTTTTTCTTTTTTGTTTTCTGTACCATAATGTCGTCCAGCTTTTCTTCTGTGTTCTCTTTTTTTCTTTCTTTTCTTCTCTCCCTTTCTTCCCATTTTCACCCCCTGGTCGGCTTATGTTACTAACCATCAGAGAATGCTGTGAGGATACACACACACACACACACACACACACACACACACACACACACACACCCTTTACACACACACACACCCTATACACAAGCACGCGCGCACACACATTCAACCCACCCCTCTATGGCCTCCATGCATATACAATAGCAGTGTTATGTTCCCAACATTGTGGATAATCGAACCCCCTGCATGTGAGCAACGATTGAGATTTGAGATGGTAATTCTATTCGGATTATCATAATTCACTGTACATGGTAATAATACCATTATAATTAATTAATTACATATGACAGTATGTGGTATTGGTTCCCAAATGTATTCAATATGGTTGAAAAGTGTTTGTTACATAGACCAATCAATACCATGTATGAAACCTCAGCCTATGTGTTGGTAAGCCTTTACATTACGTTACGTTAAATGGAACATAACACTCCCAAAAAATAAAAAACGTTCTACATTGAACCGAAAAGGCCCTTTTGGTGGCACTCGTGTACACACACAAATGACCCCTAGCTCGACCTCCAATCACAGCCCATAGATAGAGTAATCCTACGGATACTCGTCCCATAACAAGTCTCTGACCAAGTGATTATGTGGAGATGTTAACCACTCTAGGCCTGGCCCAGATGCACTCTCCTGGGGTTTGATTGCCTACGAGTCTCCCTCCCCCCCCCCCTCCCCATGATCCAGAGCCTGTCACACTGGGATATTAGCCGCGGGGCACCAGATGGCTGGAGGCCCCAGGGGTCCCTCAAAGCCCACCGCAGTGTCCCCCTCCTCTGTTAGATGAGCCTCCCTGGAGGATTGTTTACCACTATCGCTGTCTCCCCCTGCCCCACCCTAACTCTGCCACTTACAGCTTGGCCGCATGGCTTGGATGACACACACACACACACACACACACACACACACGCACACACGCACACAGAACCCCACTGATTTGCTTAGCTGGTTAAGGGCGTAGTGGTAACAACATCAAGAGAGTTGATTAAATTCCCTACAGGGTCCTATGATGCCACTATTCCACTGTTTATAGAAGCCCTTTTATCCAAGTCACATTGGACAGAATGATGTAATATTTCATCTCTAATCGAATATTCCGAAAAACAAAAGATACGCAGCCACAGTGAGTCATCGTCCACAATAGCCGCAATGAACCCGTAGATCTAATACAGCACCTGCGTCTCCGGCCTTGACATGTCTGTTATGTTGCGGGGGATGACAACCGTCGACGGGGCCGATGGGGATAAACGCTGAGTCGATCTCGTCCTCGGCCGAAGACACACAAATCTAATATAGGATCTGTATCTCGGAGTGGACACGCTTATAATGTCCCAGAGATGATGCGCGTCTGTGGAGATGACGGGGGACGGGGGACGGGGGGGGTGGAGATGCTGAGCAAAATCCCATTTGGCTGGCACTCCATCGTGTTGAAGCCCCCCCCCCTCCACCACCACCACCGCCCCCCCCCCCCAAGCCACTTTGCCGTGGGCTTCTGCGTGTGGCGCCTGATGAGATCAGACTGGTAATGGCATCGTCGTGGTAATGACTCGGCGCAACGCGCTCGCTATTTCCAGACTGCTTATTCATTGTTTACCGAGATGAGTTCCATTGTAATGGGGAGCGACGCAAAGTACTGGAGGCTTTTATACACACACACACACACACACACACAAACAAACACACACACACACACACACACACACACACACACACACACACACACACACAAACAAACAAACAAACAAACAAACACACACACCTAACGGGTGTGCGTACACACACACACACACACACACACAAACAAACAAACACACACACCTAACGGGTGTGCGTACACACACACACACACACTCACTCTCTGACACACTCTCGCACGCACGCCCGCGCGCACACACTGCAAAAAGAGCTGGATGTCACTACCCGTGTGTTCCACCTATCATATCCCTCTTCTTACAGCATACTTTAAATAAGTCTCCCGTATGGGTATAGTATCAACACTCCCCCTACACCCTACATACACAGTGCCTCCCCCCCCCCCCCCCCCCCCACACACACACACACAATACACCAAAAACACACAACCCCCCCTCCCCTCCTATTACGTCTTGCCCCGCGCCTTTAGAAAATGCCATAAATTTGCATAGCAATATTAATCTAATTAGAAATCCCACTGTTTCAGTTAAGGGTGGTGAGATTGAAATAGAAATTCACCCGCGGCCATGATTACTTCTTAATTAAATATTGCCATAGGTTTTTTTTCTCCTTCTCTCCCTCTCCCTCTCTTTCTCTCTCCCATTTGCGATGTATAAAGACTGCGGTGTGTCTCGTCTTGTGAAGGAGAGTTTTGATATCTCCATAAGAGAGAATGGAGGTCCTTGAGTGCCTTTTTCCCTGTGGTTAATGTGTGGTTAATTTTGGTCAGGCACTGACTTGGCTCAATTATTGTAAGATCGAGGGTCCTTCCAAGGTAATTTAATCCATAGACTGAATGTGGGAAACTGCACGTTGTATTCACTCATATCCATGAAGACAGATGGAGATATAGGGAAAAGGAAAGAAAGAAAGAGGGAGACTGAGAGGCAGTGAGATGATGAGGAAGAGTTGCAGAAGAAGAAGATCATGAAAGAGGAGGAGTGTGTAATAGTATGAACCAGGCTTGTTCATTTGCCAGTACGGCTCCGCTCTCTGTTGATTTCCAAGGTCGGCAATGCTTTTGCAGCTGATCGTAACATTTGGGCACACACACACACCCACCCTCTCACACACACACACACACGTGAACTCACACATAATATTCCCTGCCGATGCCACCAGATACAGACCCCATTCAAACCATCGTAAGAGACAGTAAGAGCTCTCTCATCCAGGGATATGAATCAACCAATTAATCTTGTAGCTATTTACACCTTTTTAAGCACCATTCCTTTATCAAATAAAACACACCCTCTGAGTCACTCATTCCATCAAGTGCATGATGTCAAACACACTTCAGAAGGAGAAAGGATTTCTGCCAAAAGGCTTTAAAAAGACCAAAGAGAGAAGGGGGGGGGAGTAATCAGAGCCCATTGTGCGGGGCTAGAAACCACCGTGGCGCTACGGCTAGCGTAGCTTCATTAGCATCTGAATATGAAAGGATTAAATTAGCATTAGCATGATGAGCGTGGCTACATGGTGAGCGTGGCTACGTACATCACAGTGAGTGGTTAAGGGGCAGGCTGGACAGTAGAAAGGGGCTCAGCAGCTACTAGGGGGTCCACACAGAGAGGCCCACCTCTAGGTAGACAAGAAAGGGGTGGTAGGGGGTCCCCCAAATTGCCTTGGGTGGCTATATCCCCCCCTTTCAAGGGTTAGGATGGACTGCAGAAGGGGGTAAGAAGTTACTAGGGGGCCCACAGAGGGAGGGCTAATTTACCAAAAACATGTAAAGTAAATGGGATCTCCAACTGGCCTTTGGGGGTAGGAAAGTACCAAGTATTTCCCCTGGGTGGGGGGGGGGGATAGTAAAGAAAACAAACTGTACTGTAGTTCATAGTCGGGGGTCCCTCACACGCTGCTATTCTGCTCGTTATATCAAAGAGGTTAGTCTACTAAGGGGAAGCTGATTTCCCATGAATAAAAGAAGAGAATGAATAAAGGGTCTTTGTCTGGCCGTTGTATGTGGAGCCTATTTGACTGGCGTTTGGATTTGACCCCCAGGTCTGGGCGTTTGTGAGCATCTAGCATTGGTTCCTGTTTGATGCTGGATCTGACTGTGCTAAGATGGTGTCCTGTATACAGATGAGGAAGCTCTTTGTAGCCGTATGAACGGCGATTTGTCAAGTTCACAACGGCTAGCTAACAAAACAGAGAATGAATCTCCGCCCCTAGCCGACCCGGCGTGAAGGCTATGCTAACTGAGTCTAGCCTTCCCTAAACAACCGTATGCCATTAGCCGACAAACACGCTAGGCTAACCCAAGCTGAATTTCAGGGCTACGCTAACCTAGCCTAGCCTAGCCTATTCACCATTTCCCATTTGTTCTACATTGACAAATCTCCCCCCACTTGCTCTCGCCACAGATTAAGAGGCCTGTTATTTCCTTAGCTGCCCATCGCTCATTCTAAATGGACAGCTTCTCTCAGCACAATGCTAAATTGGTCAATTAAAGCGGCGGTGGGATTGAATTAAGCCCGGGCCTCTGATCTTCAGGAAAAGGGGTTGGGGGGGGTGGGGGTGGGGGAGGGGTTTGGTGGGAAACAGTCGTTTAAAGATCGTACCTAACAAACGAGCCGCCCTAATTGATCCAAATGAATCCACATCGTGTTTGATGGATTCAGATGGGCCCCCGTTTCGGGACTCGAGTTAAAACCCTATTTTTCATGTGGATGGCGGATCCGAGATGCCGTTTTACATGGTTAAGTGTGCTTCGGCGGCTCCTTGTGAGTGTTCGGGGATATTGATTCGGGCAAGATTTGTGAATTATGTCCTCGCAGATGTTGTCTGATGATAATCAGTCTTTTGATTGAACCGACACAGTAGCTCAATTCTGTTTTTTAAATTTTTCACGGATGTTGCTTAAGCTGATTTGATGGCACAATCTGGTATTCACACTGCCTTTTTTGTCAACGTGAAAATCAGTAAAAAATTTCACAAAGAAGAGATTTGGCGAGGGACTAAATGTACTTTAATGAGAGCAGGTTCTCAATTGGCTTGCATATAGTTAAAGAACTAACATATAAATAGGGAAACTAAATAAGTTTATAGATAGACGGATGTACACACACACACACACACACACACACACACACAGCCTCCCACCCCCCAACCACCAACTCAGACTCCCTGCTGCCCATCTCCCATGAGACAGCAACACAGGGCAAACGGCTACACCCCCCCACCCCCACCCCCCACCTCTCTCTCGCATTCTCCATCTCTCCCACGATACCTGGCGTCTCCCCCTCTCTCGGGGAGATCCACCCAGCTTTTGATCTCTCTCTCTCTCTCTCTTTCTCCCTTCCTCTTTGGGCTTTCTGTTTGCCAGTCGACAACTCTCTCCTCAGTGGGGCTAAAGCAGGTGAATTTAAATGGAGGAGCCTCTCTGAGCCCCCAGGATGAAAGAAGCTTCACACAAAAGGCTAGAGGGGCTTTTTAGAGAGAAATGGAGAATAAAAGGCAGTGGGATGGAGAGAGAGAGAGGGGGGGGGGTGGATAGAGAGGTAAAGACAGGTGAAGAATGAAATCATTGGGAGAGGTGAACACTAAACGTATAGAGTACGCTACACACAGGCCAAGGAAAGAGGGCGAAAAAAGAGTAGAGTAGAGAGAGAGAGAGCGTTAAAGAGAGAGACAGTGACTGGAGAGGGGTTAAGACTAAACACAGAGAGAAAGAGAGGTTAAGCCAGAGAAGGGATAGAGAGAGAATGAAATTAAAAGAAAGAGGTTAAGAATGGATTGGAGAAGGACTTGTTAGGCCGGTGAATATCATCCAAGCGTTAACAGTGAGTCGTTTTCAAACGAATAAAGACCAATAAGAATGACGAGACCAATAACAGTCCATGTACAGCGTGTAGAAGAATGTAAAAAAAGCAAAAGTGTTTGTTCTGTGTGTCCCCTCACTCTCTCCGTCCTTGACTCTCTTCCCCCCCCCTCCCAGGTGCCTGTCGTGTGTGAACGGCTCCTTCCCGTGCCACTGGTGTAAGTACCGCCACATGTGCACCCAGAACGCCAACGACTGCTCCTTCCAGGAAGGCCGCGTCAACGTGTCCGAGGTGAGTGTCCCTCCGCTTCCTGCGCTTCCTTTTTGTACACCGTCCCATGGGTCCGTCCCTCTTATCCTTCCCAGTGGTGCACAGGGCGTGGAACTCCTGTTGAACCCCACACCTTGGAACTCTTAACGGATGTGGAGCTGTGGTACTCGCACGTCAGACAGAGTTAGCTCACCAAGCTAAAGGCTCGTCGCTTGGTGGTTGGAGCTGCCGAGCGGGCAGGCGAGTGGTTGTGTGGTTGTAGCATTTAGCGCTAAAGCGCTGCAATTGACCTCTACGACACACACACACACACACACACACATACTGAAAAGTGTGTTAACACACAAATGTTGTCATCTAGATGTGTGTGTGGGGCTTGTTGCCGGGGCGGAGAGCTGCTGGCTCGGCGACAACAACTTGTGTTCCGAGCTGCAGCTTGTCTGTCGGGGAGCAGAGTGAATGGATGGCCTTGTGAACGACGCCTCGTTCCACAAAGCCAAATGCTACATTAGCATAAAAGCTAATATCAATCACGCATCGCCCGCCCCGCACGGCTGGGTTACAGTGGAATACCAAGTGGGTGCTGCTACTGTTTGTCAACCGAGCGTATATACAGGGGGGAGGTACACACACACACACACACACACACACACACACACACACTCGCACACGAAGACCAGAGTCCACCCTGTCCCCATAACACGCATTTGACGTACACACATGCACGCATGTACACACACGCACGCATGTACACACGCACGCATGTACACACACACACACACTCCTCCTCTCTCCCTCTCTGTAGACGTCTCCTGCACACTGA
>NC_139658.1:11470602-11473102 GCF_951799395.1 Argentina silus | reverse complement strand
TTCCCACCATCATCACCCCCCCCCTTTCCTCCTCCCCTCTTTCCCTCCTTTTCTCTCAACTGTCCCCACCTCTCAAACTTCAATCAATATCCCCCTCCCCTTCGAAACCCACACGCACACACACACACACACAAACAATCCCTCTCTCTCTCTCTCTCTCTCTGTCTCACACACACACACTCTCTCTCTCTCACACACACACACACACACTCTCTCTCTCTCTCTCTCTCTCTCTCTCTCTCACACACACACACACACACACACACACACACACCCTCTCTCTTTCTCTCTCTCTCTGTTATCATCAGTCCACTCCAGTCCGAGCCAAGCTGACAAGGCCTCTCCAGGCTCGTCAAGCCGTGCCTCATTCATAACCATTAAGGCAGCTTTTGTTTCAGCCATAATAAAACAAAGATTCCCGGATAGAATTTATCTCATGGACCGCTAATTAAGACCATGGATCAAAGAGACACGCGCTGGAGCACCCAGCATAGCCTCCACGCCTCACCCCTCCACCCACCCACCCTCCCTCTCTCCCTCCCTCCCTCCCTCCCTCCCTTCTTCACTTCCCTTTCACTCCTCAGTCCTGTCTTGGCCCTCTTCCTTTCTTCTCGCTCCTTTCTATTCCCGTCCCTCTCCCCCCCCCCCCCCCCCTCTCTTTCTCCTCATCTCCCCCTCTCCAGTACCTTCTTCACTTCTATTTCACTCCTCTTTGTTTCTTCTTTTCTTCTCTTTTTTACCTTTCTTTTTTCTTTTTTTTTAAAGAAAAAAATCCAATTCCTCTTCTTTTTTTCAAATAGTTGTTTCGCCCTCACCTTCTCTCTTCCTCATTTCCTCAGTTTTTCTCCTCTTCCACTCTGTCTCTCTCTCTCTCTCTCTTCCTCCCCACCCCCCCCCCCCCCCCCACCCACACACACACACACGCGCGTGCCTTTCATGAAGGGACAAGCATGGGTCACGTTTAATAAAATATAAACCCCGTCGAGACGAGATGAGAGGCAGAGAGAGATGAGAGGAGGAAAAAGAGAGGAGAAAGAGAGAGAACATCTCTTCCACCCACTCCCTCGCCTCTCTTGAGGGATCCCCCACAATTCAGCTCTTCTGACGCCCTGCGCGACGGAGCAAAACCAACAAACGGTCAGAGTTCCCTTAATAAAGTCCAGATGTTGCGCGGGAGACGGAGGGAAGGAGGGAGCGAGAGAGAGAGAGAAAGTGAACGAGACAGAGAAACCGAGGGAAAAAGAGAAACTCTGGCAATAACAAGGCGAGGCTGGCGGGTTCCGTTTTCAGAATGACGCAATTTATTTTTCCAAATGTTCTCGGAGGAGCGAGCGAGAGAGAGAGGAAGAGAGAGGGGGGGGGGGGGGGAGGGGGGTGTGAGGAGGAGAAGAGGGGAGGAAACGAAGGCGATGGGTGAAGTAACCGCACTGTGGCTGGAGCCAGATGGAACTAGAGCTGGGCCGTGAGGGCGCTGGGCCGTGAGGGCGCTGGCTCCTCCTGGTGAAGCGTGGTCTCTGCACCGCCGTCCACATGGCACGAGGAGCCGCAAGAGCAGCTTCTGAGGACAGCCCACACACACACACACACACATGAACGGACACTGGTCTGACACTTAATCATCACATTTGCACTCAGTCCCCAAAGTACCAGGTGCTTTTCCTGTACTCTGTGTGTGTGTGCGTATGTGCGTGTGTGTGTGTGTATGCCTGTGTGTGTATGCCTGTGTGCGTATGCCTGTGTGTGTGTGTCCGCGCACATTCTTTACCTACTTCCCCGCTAGTAATGGAAACTGGTACAATGATCTCCATACATTGCCAGCCTCACTGTGTCTCTGCTGGCGTCTCAATGTCACATTGCTATTCAGCGAGGCAGCGTTCCCACACACACTCGTTTGTTTGTGTACGTCTTCGTCGGGAGAAGGACGAGTGAGATTTGGATCTGGTCCCTGAATGCAGCGGATCTCTGTGTGTCCCTCTAAGAGTGGAGAGCCTGTGTAGTTCCCCACACTCCTCTATTTTTAGATTCACCGCCCCGTAGCTTATCTTCTCTCCTTTGTCGTCCTCCCTTCTTCTTTTTGGTGACATGATACGAACGAGCAGATGAGAGGGGGGGAGAGAGAGAGGGGGAGAAGGGGAGGGGGAGAGAGAGGGGGAGAGAGAGAGAGCTCTCACTTAAGCTGTCGTGCGGATTGTTTGAAAGTAGCAATACCTGGCAACCGGGGAAATAGCAATATCTGGCAACCCGCTTCAATACGGTGAACAGAAGGCAGCGTGGAAGAAAGGCTCGCGAAACGGGCCAAGGTCCAAAAACCCCAAACTTCCAGTAGGACGCCAGTATGGCAGGAGAGTGTGTGCTGAAGACTGCTTACTCACTTGTTTTACGACCACATCCCATGTAAAACCCAATCTCTTTCTAGAGTCTAAGTGTTTCACAACAGAAACATTGATTTATTTATTTATTTTATTTTTACACCCAACCGTAGACCCCCCCCCACGGAAAC
>NC_139658.1:11455602-11468102 GCF_951799395.1 Argentina silus | reverse complement strand
GAGCGTCTTCCAGCATCTTAATGAGGCTACCTCAGCTGTTCCACCTAATAGGTCTGCCAAAAATAACAGAGAGAGAGAGAGAGAGAGAGAGAAGAAGGAGAGAGCACCCTGACACACACACACACACTCACAATCCAGCTCCGTTACAGTTGATTTGTCTGACAGTCAGCTCCTGGGTTCTCTCTCTCCATCGCTGATGCAAGGCTTTGTGTAGAACATGTGGGCTGCACACTATTGGGGATGGTTAAGATGAGGCCGCCTGCTGAGCTGCTTTACAACAAACGCATGCCCTCCAAATACCCCCCCCCCCCCCCCCCCCTCGTTCCCAGGAACACTGTCACTACGGTTTGATACCAATGGAGCTTTGATATCAACGGTCACAGGTTAGATGTCAGATGCCTATTAAGAACACGTGTTGTCAAACGTACGATAATGTTTGATGTATATTTTTTATGAATACTGTATCGTATGTTCATGAGAAAACCTCGGTGTTAGGATTCGGCGTACGATTCTGTGTGCTGACGATCGAATCAATTCAAATGATTCATTGTCTGTGAACCGAAGGCACAGAGCTCATGGGAGATCTAGACAGGACAGTAGGTGGCGTTTTAACATCCCCCCCCCCCCCCGCAACACAGACCCCCATGTCCCCTACTTTGTCACCATAGGCTGTCCGGTTCCCAAGCTCCAACTTTTTATTTCATAATTTACCATGTTATTTTTTGCCTCCCTCCTCCCCTGATCTATATTCCACTCATCAGAGAGGTGATTAATTATGGATGTATGGAGTCTTAAAACCTCACCACGGCCAGACTCGTCTTATTATATATGCGTGATGTTTTTGGAAGGTTTATTTATTTATATCCTGTCAGCTCTGCACCTCAGAACTCTGGTTGTTTTTATTTATTAATATATCTTCCCTCCCTCCCTCCCCTCACTTTAATCACTTAAATCTCTCCCCCCCATTCCCCCCCCCCCCCGCATCTCATTATACACACTTGGCTGGTGTTAAAAGGTGTTTTGCTCACCTGCGAGGCGAGATTATCTTATCCGCCTGACACTTGTTTTTGTTCCACCGACCATGAGGGTGACGACAGAGAGCTCCCCACACATCAGAGTGAATTGCGAATTGAAAGGAGAATATATTCAAATAGATTTTGACCTGAAATGGTAGTCGCTTGTCGTGGTTGACTATTCAATCAAAACTTGAACGACACGTCTGGTGTAAAGAATTGCAACGTTTGGAATTGTGTTATCCAGAGAACATTGTTTCCACTGGAGCAGAAAGGAACGGGTCTATGGAAGAATCTGAATTATGGAACGACGGGAAGAATGTTGTGTTGACGTATTGTAAACACACCTACTCACCTGCTCTCGTTAAACTGGTCCGCTAGCCTTGAACGATTCTCTCCGTCGATGTTCGTTTATGAGAACTCTATTTCCCACAACTCTTTGCTCGCTGTAGATGGCCCTAAGGCTGTCTTACAGTAAAACAAACAAGAGAGGAGAGGGAACCCCCACAAGGCAGTCTGGCGTAGCGGAGGCAGGGAGGAAGTTGAACGTCGGCTACCAAAACAACACACCCATGTGTATCTGTGTATAGGCCAATCCAATCACGCGGTGTGTTTGAGCTTACTTTTCCGCAAGCTGTGGGTGTTTATTTTCTTTTCCCCTGACTTTCTCTTCTTCTTCCTCAGCTGTGTGGGTTTTCCCGGAGGGGGCGGTCGCGTCACGGAGAGGGAACCTCATTTTGGCAAAGAAAATGTATACGATATGGATAAGTGCACTGGCGTCAAAATATTGTTTTTGTGTCTTTTGAATAAGACCAAAAACCCAGACATCTAAAAAGAACCGTGTATTTATGTCAACAGAATGTCACGAAATACTGAGACAACAAGTTGCTTTGAAAACACATTCACAGTGTGCTGTACGTGCCGATTCTATGATGTCATATGACCTTTTTAAACTGCAACGTCAGTCTTCTGGTCATTGGCTGGTCGTCTCGCATCACTAAGGGCTTGCCAAGGGGGTTTGTGGGTAGAGAACTGCTGACCTAGCCACCCTGTGGGTTGCCACGAGTCCCTCTTAGACATTTCTAAGTGCCAGCTCACCTGATAGCCGGAACCCAGCCCACCTCTCTCTCACACACACGCACACACACGCACACACACTCACACACACACACACTCACACGCACACACACCGTGAGCCCACTTTCATGGGAACAACCGGATGGACAACCCACAAGCCTAAACCACTAAATCAGTTTCATAAAGAAGAAACAAAAGAATTAGAACATTTTTAACACACACAAAAAAAAACCCCTGAAGAGTTCAAAAGAAATTCAAAAGAAATCCCCCTGGTGAAATAGTGTTTCATTGTAGTCTGCAGTTTGTAGCCCTTAATGCTGGCTTTGAACCATTTTGACACCTGTCAGAATTGTTGATGAAATAGTTTCTCTGTCTGAGTGTAATTGTTCTATATGAATGCTCTCTCTGGCTCTGGTTATGCTCGGCTAAGGTCTGGGAGTAACATGATCTGGCTGCTTCTCAGGGTTCTGTTCAATGTGCCGTGATCTGCACAGATCTTGCTTTTGGGAGGCTTTCCAGTCCTGCTTGTGTACATTTCCTTCATCATGATGTTAGTTGTGTCTGTGTGTGCATATGTGTCTGTCTATGTGTCTGTCTCTGTGACTGTGTCTGTGTCTGTCTGTATGTGACTGTGTGTGCATGTAGACAATGTTTGTTGGCTGACTCGATCCTGAAGCCTCATCCCCAGGCAGCTCAAGACTGCCCCTACAGGTCAAAAAGAGAACTAACCCTTCCCTCAAGCATGTACTCCACTCCACTCCCTCTCCATCACCTCTCTGGTAACTCCATTAGCAATGGAGACTGAATGGGGGGATAAGATATTAAGTGAACACTACATAGAGAAACATCACTACATAGACACTTTACAGAGTGAATCATTACTAGATAGACACTACATAGACAGATAAACATCACTACATAGACACTACCTAGAGAGAAACATCACTACATAGACACTACATAGAGAGAAACATCACTACATAGACACTACATGGACAGATAAACATCACTATGTAGTCACTACATAGAGAGAGAAACATCACTACATACAGAGAATCATCACTATATAGAGAGGTACATCACTACATAGACACTACATAGAGAGAGAAACGTCATTACATAGACGCTACACATGGAGGAAGAACTGAAGCGAAGCTGTTTGCGAAAGTGGGCGCAGCAAAGAAACAATGACAAGAAGAAAGCCTCACTCGACAAATGAATAAAACATTTCTTAGCGACTGCGCTAGGGGCTATGCTACCATCTAACACGCTGTTCACCTCTGTTTCACTGTAGGTAAGTTCCAAAGTATCAAAAACCTAGCCGAAAAAACTACAAATTCAGCGAGCGTCTTGCGCTTTTGATTGCCATTGCATTTCTGCTTAGAGAGCGCACGCTTCGCGCCTCGAATGCTGGGAGCCCCGAATGTTTTTCCACTCACGCCTTTTTCAAAAGTCAAGACTTCAAACGTCATTCGACAACCGGATCTAGCTCCCTCTCTCACTCTCCTTAATTTCCAGCGCTCGTCTGAGGCTCCAGGCTAGTTAATTAACTAGCTTGTTGTGGATGGGGTTGGGAGACGTGTGAAATGTAGCCGGTTGCTGGTGTGAATGGATCTGTCCCTGACTGCTGTATCAATGTCAGGACGATATAAAGTCAGAATGCAGACTGCATAATTGGCGGCGGCGGGTGTGTGTGTGTGTGTGTGTGTGTGGGGGGGGGGGGGTCTAGATCTCTCTCCCATCTCTCTCTTCCACCCTCTTTCTCACCCATATATTTCTTCTTGCTCCATCTCTCCCTCTGCAACCTGCTTCCCTCCCTCTCTCCGTCTTCCTCCCTCGGTCTCTCTTGTCATTCTCCAATCCTTTTCCTCTCGTTCCTTCTCTCCAACCTGCTCCCTCTCCCCAGCCTCTTCCCCCCCCCCCCCCCCCCCTCCCTCCCCCTCCCCCTCCCTCTAGTTCATTATTTGCCATGGCGTTGTCAGTAGGCTGGTTTCTCCCATTGTAATCCCCCTCATTATCTGCTCGGTGCTGGACCCAGTTCAGACTCGGGGAAGAGCGGCTAATAAGCAAATGAACAAACACACCATTGTCTGTAGGCTCTGGGGACAAACTGTTGCACTAATGGAGAACAGCTTACTGGCATCTCAGACAGATGCTCAGCGCAATACCGTGTGTGTGTGTGTGTGTGTGGTAGTAGCAGCAGCCACCGCCTTGCAAGGTGTGTGGACACACTACTGATACGTTTACACGGTGCACTTTTAGGAAAGAAGGGGTTCTTCTATTAGTCCCTGTCGGAACCCTCTTTACGTGGAACCAGAAAGTTCTTCTACATGGCTCCACAACGGGTTCTTCAAAGGATTCTCCTCGAGGGACAAGCAGAACCACTCCTTTTTTTTTCCTTCTAGGGTAGAACTTCTTTGTCTAGGAGTGCGGTGTGCTTAGAGAACATGTTTGATAAGGATGTCATTTTGCTGTGCTTTGTGGTAGGACTGTAGGAGGCATGTAGAAATGAATGGTAGGCTTTAGAAGCCAGGACCTACTCTGGATTGATGATTGTCACCAGATTCTCTTGGCCTGGCTCAACGCGTGAAGGACAGTCACTTGAGGTTACTGATCAATGCTATGTTTTTTGATGGGTTTTAAATTCTTTCAATATAGTGTCTGTTTGTGATATTTTTGGTGCAATTATTTGATCATATTTATGTAATAGTGAGCGCATATGCTTGTTTCAAATAGTCAAATAGTGGCCTTGGCCGAAGGAGTGTAGGGGCGTTTTTGTTCCGTTAAAAAATCCCATGTTGTGCAATCGGCCATGTTCAGTTAGGGTTGACGATGCACTTCTGCCAAAGCGTGGTATAAACACTGTAATGACTTCATTTGTTCCCACACACACACACTCACTCACTCACTCACTCACTCACTCACTCACTCACTCACTCACACAGTCTTACACACACACACACAGACACTTAGTCTGACCCCCCCCCCCCCCCCCCCCCCACCAGGCGTCACTCTCCAGTGATACCAGACAATACATGGAGTGTATCCAGATGATCATGTCATCCATCTCTGGCCAGTGGTTCATCACGGACCCTCAGCAACATTGTCACTTGTTCAGTACTGCACACAGTGGTGTCCACACATGGCCCGAATGCATTTCCATCTTTTGTTTCTGTTTCTTGAAACACTGCCACTTTTTTTACAACAGCAGCACTTTTCATGAGATTGGCGGTCATTATCTTCCTCAGCCGTTTCCATGGTGGCTGTTTTGTCCTCTGTTTTTGTTGTTGTTATTGTTACGTTAATGACAGAGGAGACGTTTATAGGACACACTACTTGCAGGCGGCAGTCATAAAGCGTACTTCAGTACAAAACAACGACAGTGTTTTTAGGTAGGATCCAGCCTGAAGTCACAAAAGGGTCAATAAACAACCGCCCACAGCCCCTTCCTTTTCAATACTGGATGTGCCTTATGTGTTAACAGTTTTATTGGTTTGTGAAACGCATTAATTTTGATAAGAAATATGTTATCAATAAAGTTGGATTGATTGACTGATCCCCCCCCAACCCTCTCTCTCTCTCCTCCAGGACTGCCCCCAGATCCTGCCCTCCACCCAGATCTACATCCCCGTGGGCGTGACCAAGCCCATCACCCTGGCCGCCCGGAACCTCCCCCAGCCCCAGTCGGGCCAAAGGAACTACGAGTGTGTGTTCCACGTACAGGGAGAGATGCACAGCGTCACCGCCCTCCGCTTCAACAGCACCAGCATCCAATGCCAGAAGACCTCGGTGAGTGGTCCGCTTTTACAGACCGGGGGGGGGGAACCTAAAGGGAAGCTGTGGCCGGGGCGGACGCCATCTCGGTGCCTCTGTGTCCGCTCATTCTCGGGGACGACGCTATGGCTGCCGTGGCTAAGCCCCTGACGTGACCGGCGAGAATGCGACTCGAGGTCAGAGACGGACGCCATCTTGGTGCCACTGTTCGATGCCGTTCGTGGTGAGAGTGGTACTGACCCCCCGCGGGGCCGTGTGTTCACACATGGAGGTGTATACCGGTACGGTCGTCACGGTCCAGATAGGTGACCGCACCGCTGTGGTTGTCTTTGTGGTCATGGTTGCATCTCCATCCCATATGGGTATGGGTCTTCTACATGACCATGCAGCTCGAGTGCGAGCGCCCAAGGACAGCCTCTACGGTAGTGCTTCAGTCGTGCTAGGGGAGGGGAAGGTCACCGGATACAGATATAAATCCATACAGTGTAGCATTTCCCTGCACATTCTCTCATAGTTGACATTGAATAGGTGTAGTGTAGCTATAGCCAGCCACAGTCATCGGGTGGTCTATTGTTCCGCAAAGTGGTCTATTTTTCCTGAAAGTGTGTGTGTGTGTGTGTGTGTTGAGCTGTGTGTGTGAGAGAGGGAGAGAGAGAGAGAGAATCCAGAATAGCAGAGGGATGATAAGAAGTGGTGTTGTGCTTCACTGAGGCTGAAAATGTGAAGAGGAAGTCTGTCTCTGAAGTCTGAAGCTAGTCAGGATGGGATTGATCATGTTTACACCTAGACTCTAGTCTCTCTCTCTCTCTCTCCCCCTCTCGCTTTCTCTCTTTCTCTCTCTGCCGCTCTCCCTTTCTTTCCCCTCCCTCTTTTTCTCTCCCTCTCCCTACTTTTTTCTTCCCTCTCTACCTTTATAACCTGCTTTCTCAGTCTTTTTCACCACCCGTTTTTCCTCTCTCTGTCCTCCTGCCCCCCCCCCCCACCGCCGCCCCCCCCCCACCGCCACCCCCTACCCTGCTTTTCCGTTTGGGGCGTAGGCGGTGGGTGATCCATTAGTCATCGTCTCTAGAGAGGTGAGAGGGGACATGTGACACAGCGACCATAACGCAGAACTCTGTGACGAGTATGGATTATAACCCCCCCGTATCAAAGAGATACGCCTGACCTGAACAACATCTGAAATAAAGCCGGAGATTCGATTTTTATCTACATGAGGGTGTTGAACACGTCTCTATTCCATGTCAAACATCATGTCCCGTCCCCCCCTACACGTTCACATTAGCCATGATGCTGAAAAAAATAGATATATCACCACAACACCTAGAAACCTCTCAGAGAATCAAACTAATTAGCTCGAACAGCTTGGAGCATCAACACCTAGCCTGGCCTGCATATCAACACACGGCACACGCTCATACCCACATATAGCTGTGGGTTCACTCACACTCATTGATATGCGCACATGCATGTAGCGTGTCCAATGGGACCTGGGGCCTAGCCATGGCCGTTAGCATGTAGCATGTATGCTAGCACATTTGACAGTTCCCGTAAGCAGCTTAGAGCTGCAGATGCTGTCTCTATTGACGGCTAGCCGTTAGCGCCCCACGTTGAATACCCAGTGTTTCTGAAGGCTGGCTAATTAGCCTAGCGAGAAGCGCTGTCTCTCCAAAGAGGCCCCTGTTATTGACTGTTTACTGTATCAGCCCGGCTAATCAGCAGCGGGCCAAAGCTGTATTTCTCGCCATGATATCTGGAATGGAGACCTGCTTGCGATTAGCAATTAGCGGTTAGCTGCTGTCTGCCGTTTACAACTTGACTCAATGGAGTGCCATCTCCATTATGAAGGAATGGGACTGTAAAGCACAGAAAATCTAATGCAGGTTCGAAAGCATTACCATTCTACACGGTTAGTTGGCTGTCTGTGAAGTGAAGGAGTTTGTATCATAGTAGTTCAATGGAATGAATTGGGTTTTAGATATTGATCTCCATTTCTGGATCGCAGCAGTGTTTTTCCATGCGTCCCATTCTATGTTGAGTTGCTCCTTGCCTAAGCAGTGCTCACTGCTGCTTCTATGAATCATGTATGATGCTGCAGTAAAAATAGAGACTTAAGCTCATCTGGTATGCTGGATACACTGTGCCACGGACGGATGCATAGGAGAGGTGTGTGTGTGTGTATGTGTGTGCGTGTGCGTGTGCGTGTGTGTGTGTGTGTGTATTTAAGCCTGTGTGTGCATAGTCTGTGTTTGCAGACCTATGTACAGTACATTTGTGTGTGTGTGTGTGTGTGTGTGTGGTCTCACCACAGAGATAGCTATGGGATGGAGACTGCTGGGGTTCCTGTGTGATCGATTGAATCAACACGTGGATGTTAATCCAGAGTTTAGCCCTGTGTGTGTGTGTGATGCAGCGGTTTGCAAGTGTATTGTTTATGGCTCCTTAGCTCATCACCATGCTGAGTAGAGTGGAGAACTGAACTTGATGAGAGGGGAAAGCAGCTAGAAGACAGAAAAGGTAGAAAGGGAGAGAGAGGATGGGCCAGGGGAGGGGAGAGGAGAGGGGAGGGGAGAGAGGGATAAGGAAAGTGGTCAAGGGTAGTGGATTTGAGGAGAAATGTAGGAAAGAAGTAGAAGAAGAAGAAGAAGAAGCACATAGAGGAGGAGACGAGAAGAGAGCTGGAGAGAGGAGGAGGAGGAGGAGTGATCTCTCATCCTGTCATTGTGTATGGAGTGATCTGTGACCGTCCATGGTCAGATATTCTTCTTACTTAACAAGGATCCTTTTACATAGAGATTCCATATATATTATGGAATATGATTCCAGTATATCTTCTCAGAGGAAGCTGCCAATACTATGCATAATGAATATGAATGACATGTACTGGGAGATGATATCAGCTTTATTATAGCGACATTACCCGGTTCTATGGGCTATCCAGTATCTATCTCGTAACGTTTCTGTATTTAAGTGTAGCTGTCAGTCAACGCTCTGTTTGAATAGCCTTTAGAGATAAACGTCTATCTGTAGTCTTCTATACAACGTCTTCAAGATAGGTACTTAGTATCTGAGTCAAATAGCCTGTTAAGAACATAGCAGTGTTTGTCGTGGACCAAACATTGATGTGGCTAAAGGGTTAATTCACCTTAAAATCCGATTTTGTCAGAAGTCATGCCCGAGTCCATGTTCCACAGCATGTGTGGCGTGTTTCCTGATATAGCCACGATCTCACGTGAACGGGACAAACATGCATAACAGATGGTTTGGAATTCAGTCAAATTGTCGTGAGGTTGACAGTACAGTCAACCTCCCTTTTAGACGGCAATCTAAACACTGACAACATTCAACCACGTCCCATATGGTTGTGGTTAAACCGTCAAAAAAAGCAACCGTGTGGCTCTGTGTTTTTCCCTGTGTGTTGATGGTCTCCAGACGGCCTCCTCCTCCCCTCCCTCTCCTCCCCCTCCTCTGAGGCGCTGAGCGCCCGCCTGGGGGTCAGGGAGGCTGGTAAACAGAGGAGAGCAGCCAGACTGGAGGGTCAGGAGGAGGTCTGAAGGAATACAGCTGGGCCTACACACAAGGCCTGAGGAGAGGAGGAGGGGGGGGGGGGGTTAGGGTTAGGACCAGGGGGGGGGGGGCGATTAAGTTAAAGGGGCAATCTGTAACTCAAACAACAACAAAGTGGGCTCCCCAACCCTTTTTTGGTGAACAGCGGAGGGATGGGGCAGGAGAAATGTAACCACTCTCAGTTTCACGGACAGAGCTATGGATGCAACCACTGACCATCCATGAGATGAAAATGATAGTTTGAACCATGTTTTGAAGCTGAACAGTGTTTGTTTACAATTGTAAAACAAACTTGTATTTGCAGTTCTGATGGGGTAAGACAGTTGAACTCAGCTCATGAGGCATTGATAAGTTCTATTCTTCAAGAATCAATGGCTATATATTATTAGTTTAAAACTAAAAAAATGTACCAATTCCAGATTGCCCCTTTAAAGTGAGAGTGTAAAAGAGGCCTCTGTTACACTATTGTCTATTTGGATCTATCCCCTCCTTCCCTCACACCTTGTCTTTTACTCCTCTCTTGTACTATTTGTTTATTTCCCCTCTTTCTCTCCATCACTCCCTCTTCTCCCTCCTCCCCCCGGGAAAAAAGAACGAGAGAGGACAGATAATATCAGCGCCCGGCTTTACACCATTACCTTCTGTCCGATAAACGAGTGGGCCACTCCATCATTGGCTTTCTCTCACTTCTCCTTCCTTGAAAAAAGAGAGGGAGGAGGGGAGGGGTGGGGGACGGCGAGCCAAAAAGGATACAGGGAGTGAAGGAGGATAAGGGGGGAAAAAACAACAAATCTTCTTGGCAGAGAGATCTTCTCAATCTACAGACCCTAGCAGCTGTTTTCTACCAAGAAATGAAGAGGATGGGGGACTTGATGGGGTCCAATTAAGGTGGACGCTGATAAAATGATGATGAATTGCAGTTGGACACGGGAGACGGACACCCGGCCTTCCCCACACACACACACACACACACACACACACACACACACACACACACGGAGGCCTCTTCCAGGATCTAGGAGAAGAGAGGAACGGGGAGGGAGAGAAAGAGAGAAGGAAGAAATTGGACTGAGAAAAATAGGACGTATATGAGGAGAGGGAGAACGTGAAAGAGGAGAGAGAGGAGAAGCAGGTGGTGAGGAAGATGGTCTGAGGGAGGAGAGGGAGAGAGAGAGAGAGAGAGAGAGAGAGATCCAAGAACATCACTCTGAAGTGACGAGACCAGAGGAAAGCAAAAGAGAGAGAACGAGAGATAGAGGGAGAAACACACACACACACACAGAGAGAGAGAGAGAAAGAGAGGAGTTTGAAGGAGAAAACGAGGACACACAGCTCTCTCATCCACCCCTCCCGAGCATAAAAAGTGAGCGACGGACAGAGGCTGAGGGAAAGAAGGATGGGGGGAGTGGAGCGGAGGAGAAGAAAGGTCTAGAGAGAGAAGCGGAGGAGGCCAAGTGTGTCTGCAGGGGTATTGGTTATTACCCACCACACAGGTCTAATAGTGTCAGACGCCCCTGTAGAGAGGGGTCCCAGTCTACCCACAGGGGGTACACACACACACACACACACACACACACACACACACACAGAAAGCCTATGGATACTTATGTACTGTACTAGTAAAGAGGAAGCACACCAAGGGGACTGTTATAGACCAGAGCCACACCAGACTGGGGGGGGGGGGGGGGGGGGCGGGCGGGCGTTTCCCCAAAGGTTCTTAAACAAAGTACCACTTTATCTCTTGTCTTTGAAACCCAGGCCCACTCCTCCCCTAGACCGGCAGCAACAAGTTCTTCATTCATCACGTCTTTTGTTCTTTTTCACAAGACCTGAAGACAAATATTTTTACAATTCTAATCGTTCCTCTTTGAGGCTGGGTTGTCAGGAGAAATGAAGTGCTACTGAAGCTTTCAGGGGAAACTGAGCCCCTGACCCATTTGGGGTTAGGGTTAGGGTCACCCTGGGGTTAGAGTTAGGATAACCCTAGGTTGGGACTTGGGAAGTCACTGCGCCTGTGAAACGGGAGGACGGTCTCATTGGAACGCCTGGAACGGAATGAGGAACGGTATCAAGCGGATTTCTTGATGAGGTACAACACTGAGCGAACGCTCTTCAGGCTCCAGTCAGGTGGACTGGCCTCATTTACATTTACATTGATGGCATTTAGCAGACGCCTTTATCCAAAGCGACTTACAACAAATACACAGTCATCATAAGACGAAGTAATCAATGCTGACACCAGGGGCCATTGGCAGTTGTAATGCCTTTTTTTTTTCCTTTTTTTAAAAAATATTATTTATTAACAGGAGAGAACTTGTACAGGGGGTAGTGGGGGTGAAGAGGTCTCAAGGGTTGGGGTTAGGGTTAGTACAGGGAGGGTAGTGGGGGTGAAGAGGTCTCAAGGGTTGGGGTTAGGGTTAGTACAGGGAGGGTAGTGGGGGTGAAGAGGTTTCAAGGGTTGGGGTTAGGGTTAGTACAGGGAGGGTAGTGGAGGTGAAGAGGTCTCAAGGGTTGGGGTTAGGGTTAGTACAGGGAGGGTAGTGGAGGTGAAGAGGTCTCAAGGGTTAGGGTTAGTACAGGGAGGGTAGTGGAGGTGAAGAGGTCTCAAGGGTTGGGGTTAGTACAGGGAGGGTAGTGGGGGTGAAGAGGTCTTAGGAAGGACTGTTAAGATGTAAACATCTTCAGATGTTAAGACAGCCTCAACACAAGGGAGTGGGAGCGAGGCTCCATGACACACTGACAAAGTCACTGTAAACACACGTTTTACACCTCCACACACACACACACCGTTCTTATCTATCATCATCGGATATGATTACATTGCTACCGCGCCGACGTCTTCAGAAAGCGTTTGTAATCCGAGCCGTTGGGGTGACCTACAATCTAGGCGTCGCCAGTAGTCTGCCGTATACTTAAACATCCGGTAAGGTCAAGCCCCAAATGTATATCTTTACCGCAAACACCGGTACATTGAAGCCGGCCTAAACACCTGGGGGTTTGGAAAGCATTTTTTTTTTTTTTTTTTTTTCATTCCTGGAAAACCTGATATGGGAGTATCCACAGACACATGGT
>NC_139658.1:11375068-11455402 GCF_951799395.1 Argentina silus | reverse complement strand
CGACGCCGTCAGTGTAATTAGAAGCGATGCAAGCCATATGGAGAGGGGGGGGGGGTGGGCTAGTTATCTCTGCGACCCCGTAACGGAGCAGGCGGGGAGAGGGTTACGGCATTGACGGGAGACGGGGGTCAGAGGTCAGACAGCGTGTGCCCCCTCACTGCCCTGTGAAGCTGGAGAGGGTCTCAGCGTGTACTAGGCAGCGCTGCCGTTACACACACACACACAGACACACACACACACACACCGCAAACATACAGATGAACACGCATACAGACATACACACACACACACACACCGCTAACATACAAATGAACACGCATACAGACATACACACACACACACCACTAACATACAGATGAACACGCATACAGACATACACACACACACACCACTAACATACAGATGAACACGCATACAGACATACACACACACACACCACTAACATACAGATGAACACGCATACAGACATACACACACACACACACACCACTAACATACAGATGAACACGCATACAGACATACACATACACACACACACGTACGTACGTACACACACTATCATACAGATGAACACGCATGAAAACAGACTTGCATTGCACACACACAGAAATGAGCCACACACACACACAGAGAGACACATAGTGTAGATTCAGTTGAATCACTGCATTCCTTCTAACAGGGTTCTTTTGGCCCGGCTCTGACCACCGTATCACTGCTCTGTTTACAGTAACAGTGCTCAGAGAGAGACCAGTTCTTTCCACTCCAACTCTCTCCCAGCCTCCCCACGGTCTAATCATCATCCTGCCCTGCGTGAGCCGGAGAAATAAACCACTGCATCGGAATGCCCGCGTCATCGCCATGGCGATGGAATGGTTGCCGTGGCCACCTGCAGGGAGGACAAAAGCACGGGAGTTAATAACTCATCGCCGGCAGGGGAGGGAGGGAGGGAGGGAGGGAGGTTTGGGGGCCAGCGACGAGATGGAGAAGGATACGAGCGGGTTCAATTAATCAGCCGCTCTCACTTAAACCCAGCTCTCCTCCCTCTCTCTCTCTCTCTCTCTCTCTCTCTCTCTCTCTCTCTCTCTATCTCTCATTCGTTCGCTCTGGCTAATTAACAGTCCAGTGTGTCTGCAGCGTGTGAAACATGAGGTGTACAGCTGTGTGTATGTGTGTGTGTGTGAGAGAGAGAGAGCAAGAGGATGTGTGTGTATGTGTGTGTGCTTGCCCCTTCGTGTGTGTGCACGCCCCTTTGCGTGCGTGCGTGCGTGCGTGCACACGCGTGCACAGCCTTTCGTGTGTGTGTGTGTGTGTGTGTGTTCTCGCCCAGGGTGCCCAACCACCTCAGACACTCCTCTTCTTCCTCAATCATTTCCCAAATGGATTTTCATTTGCCCAGCCACCGCCCAGGGCCAAGTACAAGGCTTATGGTTTTATAATATCCCTCTAATACACTCGCAGAGACGCAAAAATAGAGCCTAGCACTCCAGGTAGAAGAGGTACCATCACACACTGTCTGCTGGGTATGGATTTTTGTTATGGTTATTGCTATATGTAATATGGTTATGGCAGTAGCTTTGTCTAGGGCAAGGGCAATGTGTATGGTATTCGTACCCTTGGCCTTGGGTCAAGGGCTATGATCATTACTGATGTTCTAATGCGGTACTCCTTGCTAATCCCTCTTTCTCTCGGTCTCTCCTGTGTGCTCATATTTAATTTGAAATGGAATTCACACAAGTGTTAATGGAGCAATCCAATGCTATGAAAGCAATAATTACAAACATTAACCGGCTCTCTCTCTCTCGTTCTTTCAGGATTGTGTGTAAGCTGGCTGATGCCACGGGTTACCGAGTGCAGGAGGCTCACGTGGAAGTGTGTGTGAGGGACTGCACACACACCGACTACAAAGCCATCTCCCCCAGGCCCTTCACGTTCGTGGTGAGTTCTCTGGTTCAGACCTGTGTGTGTGTGTGGTGCCCTTTCTTCTATATCCTGTCCTTTTTTTAATCTTTAAATCGTGCCTGACATCACCACCATGTTTTTTTGGAATGTCCCTCCCCAGTCTCCGTACTTCACGCGCGTGCAGCCTGCCCAGGGCCCTCTCTCGGGGGGCACGAGGATCACCATCGAGGGGAGCCACCTCAACGCCGGTAGTGCCGTCATCATCAAGATTGGCCTCCACCCGTGCCGCTTCGAGAGGTGAGCTCGCCACCAGGGTCCTCGACGACCTTTCTTCCTCACGTTTCTTTTTCTTTTCTTTTTTTTCTTTTGTCATTTTGACTTTGTTTGTTCTAGGATCCAATTCTTCAGTTGCTTTCTCGTCGCTGTGTCTCCTGTTGCTTAGCGCTGTAGGATGAGTTAATTGTTATGGTTATTGGTATGACTCATATCCGTTTGTTATGGGTATGACTGTCGTCAAGTTGTCGTGGGGCTGAATATCCTCCATTTGTTATGGGAGTGACTCACCTTTATTTGTTATGGAAATGACAAACCTCTTTTTGTCAGTAAAAACATTTGTTGCGCGGATGTGTCATTGACGTGTTGCTTTTCACAACACCGCCTGCTTTCCTTTGAACCGCCGACTTTTGTTATCCGAAAAGGGATTCACCTGCTTGAAGTTTGAACTTTTTGATATTTTCGGGTTTGAGACAAAATACCACTTCTGAAGTCCTACCATGTGAGATTCTTCCAAGCTCCAGAGAAGATGAGATACATATCAGACGATACCAGATAGATGCCTGGTACTTCTGTACTTCTCCGAGCCAGCGGTCTCTTGTCTCTCTCGGTGGTCTTTCATGGTAAACCCCACAGCCGTGCTGTTGCTACCGTCTTCACAACGCAGATGAATACAAGCTAGCCAGAGCTAGCAGATGGCGGGAACACCTCACAGAGAAGAGAGAGGGTGCCTTGTTAACACTCCCAGAGGCGCCTTAGGGACTTTCTCTCGGAAAAGAAAGACAGGAACGAAACCGCCAGGGAAGACTTGTTGAAGACCGTTATTTGTGTGTCTATCCTATAAAGCAAGAGACAGTTGTGAATTATATATATATATATATATATATATATATATATATATATATATATATATATATAGATTTAGTGTTATGTAAGCTCCCAATTATAGACACTATTACTGGGTAGCATTTAGACAGCTACTGTGTTCTAAAAACTGTCAATAGTATGGTTATCCTAGAGCTGTATGTACATACAGTAGCAGTGGCATCAATACGTAGCCATGACATTTATCAGATCACACATTGGAGTACCTCCCAATAGTCTACCATGGCTTCCTCTCTTCTCTCCTCCTCTTCAGTCTGCACTGATCTAAAAACACAGGATAGATGAAAGCAACATGGCGGATGTTTTTCCCCTTGTCGCCTTCTATAGCAGAAGAAGGGAAGGAGACAAGGCGAGGAAGCCAACTCTCAGACAATTGAGACGCGCCCCCCCCCCCCCCCCCTTGGAATTGTGAACCTCCTATGGCATTGGGGCCTCTTCATTTCAAACCCGGTATTTAACGCTCAGTTTTCCTGAAGTAATGAACTTGAGGCGTCCATCTCTCGGAATTCAGCGAGGCCACCCACCGTTTCAATCAAAGCGTATTTAAGTCATTCATCCGCTTATCTCCCTCCGCAAAACCCCTTTCTTTCATTCTTTTCTCCCTCTCTCTCTCTCTCCCTCTCTTCTCTTCACAGTCTTTGTGCCGGGTTGACAACAAACCTTGTCAAAATATGTATGGTGCACCGCGGGTTCTCACCGGCGAGTGTTGTGAAGGTGGTTGCCTTGGCAACGCGGCAGTGCGAGCGGAATGTGGAAAATAGCTTCTTTTTTTTTTTGTGCTTTTTAACTTTTTTTTTTCCTGTCCGAGCTCCTTTCAATACAACTCTGGAAGGTAGGCCGTTCAAATTGCTTCTTACGAGGCAGCGGAGATGTGTTTCTCTGTATAAAAAAAACAAAAAACATTTATGTTCCTCTCCACTTAGGCCTAGTTCCTCCTGAGTTGTCGGCGTCACTAGAATAAGTTTATTTTCCTCCGCTCCTGTCTTTTGTAGGCTAGACTGCGCTTTCATGACGCACAATGGATGGGATTTGTGTTCAGAATACTTTCTCATTGTGTCGCAAAAACACATCACATTACGAGCATACACACACATATGTACCTATACATTATATGTACACACACACACACACTGAAGAATGAATAAACACGCACACGCACACATAGATAATCGTAGCCGGCAGTCTTTGCTGTCTGCAAGTAATCATCAGAGGAACCGAGGGAGTGGGGTGCAAAGTTTGGCACTAGCAGAAAGTTTGACAACACTGCACAGCTGGCTGGATGTCTGAAGGGGGTTGCATCACATCGTGATGACTGGCGCCCTGAGATCTGCTCAGGAGAGAGAGAGAGAGAGAGGCAGGCCTTTGATGCACAGCTCTCTGTTATTGTGATGAAACCACAGTCCACTGGGCTGAAAGCTGCCGGCCCTCTCTGCGTTCTTGTAGATGGTGTGTGTGTGTGCGTGTGCGTGTGCATGCGTGTGTGAGAGAATGGTTGTGTTGAAGTTGTTACAGTGTGTACAACTTAACGGAAAGACACTGCTTGTTATTCTCTTTGTTTTCTGTCTTCTTGCGTTTGCGTGTCAGTGTCAGTTGATGTAACTTGCCCGTTCGTGCGGAGCTGCTCTTTACCTCCTGTATGTGACCTATCAACTGTATGTCTTCCAGACGGAATGCCAAGGAGATTGTGTGTGTGACCCCGTCTGGTCAGAATTCCGGTGGCACCCCGGTCATGGTGGACATCAACTCGGCCGAACTCCGCAACCCTGAGGTGAAGTTCAACTACACGGAGGACCCCACCATCCTCAAGATCGAACCAGACTGGAGCATCGGAAGGTGAGGGAGGACACTTACGATAGCGTCAGAGATGACAATATGAGATTTGTTGAGAACCTACCTCAGACTGGTAGGATCAGCGAAATCATCAGGATCGCTATACATACATAAACCGATTCCGTCATTAAATAAATGCAGGAGCCGGCATCTATCTTATTTATTTATATATATATATATATATATATATATATATATATATATACACATACATACATACATACATACATACATACATACAGAGTATATTCCATGTATTGAGGAATTTTATTCAGTATGCAGTTTGATGTACATGGAGTAGTGCCTGTTAAAAGAAAAGTCCCCTATTAAATATGTATCTCTAGTGTGTTGGAACTGTGATGCACTGTGATGTGGGTTTTGAGGACATCGCCAGGTAAAAGGAACCTCCCATCAAATATGTATAGGTATGTCACATTTGTCTCAAATGGCATTCTCTGTGATGTTAAACCATAGCTTATAAGTGCATGAACACCATATGAAAATATATCAAACTTAATAGTGGAGCATAGTTTGTGCTCTGGTTTAAAACTACCCGAACTCTGCTTTCTGTAAAAACATACTATGCAATGGAACATCTCCGGGAAAGGGAATTGTGGAAATGGACTGCAGTGATGGAGTGGGCTAGTTAGTATTTCAGTAGATGAGACAATATTGTCTGACTTATTAAGATGAGACAAGGTTCGGCCCAAGGAATATTTATGAACAAACACAAGTTTGCTGAGCACGAAGTAGATTCAGATGAAAATGGGCTCTCGTACGATGACCTAGAAACCCAGGTTCATTTCTCAACAACTGAATAATGAAATGGTACGATGCAGCACACTGCTTATGCTCCAGAAGGACTTTGAGGACGTTTATCACCAACACAGTCTAATTAACTAGAAGAACCTCATTTTCAAAATATTCTTTCACTACCTTTTAACTACCTTTTTTACACCATTAGGCCACTGTAGTTGGTCTCTGCTGTACATTTGAAGTTGTTTTGGTAACATTAGGCTTGTGTTTTCATATCCACAGTTTTTCATCATTACTCACTTGAGGAATGTATCTAATAGGCTTATGTTTGATCTTGCTATCCCCCTGGCATCCACATACATTGTTTCACTATGCAGTAAAAGGCATACTTTCAAGAACCTTGATTGGCAGGTGTATTTTAAAGGGTGCCCAAACAGATCTGAAGCTGCCAGACAAAATGGCCGCCAGGGAGCGGGACATGTGGGGGGGGGGGGGGGGGGGGGGATGAAGTGAAAATAGGAGCAGAGTTTTTAAGGCTGTAGGGAACCGAGGTAATGAGCGTCCCCGACCGAGGTGTGAGGAGCCAAGGAGTCTCTTTTGGAAGGGGGGATGTGTCATGTAAAGAAAAGAAAAATAGAAGTAAAATAAATAAATAAATAAAGCAAGTGTTAGCGCTAGCCTCAGGGGAAATGACCTCGCTAGCTCTCTCTCTCCCTCTCTCTCTTGTTTTGGTTTTCTCACCGGTCCCGGAGGAGCTGCTCCTCCAGGCCAATCATGCCTCTGTTTACATCGCAAAGCAATTCTTGTCGCCACGTCCCCTTAGGTGACCCTCGTTCTTACAAGCTTCGAAGAAGTACGCCGCGCGCCGCTATGTAGCATTAGCCAAACACAGATATGACATGACACTCACTTGTTACTGCTTGACTAGTGCTGGGCTGCCGTTGTCCTCCCTGTGCTAACACCACACAGGTGAATCCCCCATAGAGACCAGACACACAGGAACAGACTGAAGAGTTGCCTTGAGAAGAGAACAGTAGGCTTTTATTGTCGTGTTACAGTTCCGCCTTCTACTGTGCCACTCGTAGGCTCACCACCCTGTCAACATTCTGATCACCCAGATCCCTTTTTGACGTGTTTGCGTCTTAAGATGTGATATCGAGAAGAGCAGCAAGGGCCTCTTTTTCCATTAGAAGCCTTTGCGAGAGTCCAAGAACACAACTCAGATCAACAGCTGCCTCCCCCCCCCCCCCCCACACACACACACACACACACAACTTCACTTGTCTTTTCCCATTCTTTGCCTGACTGCTGTTCAATCGACTATCTCTCACTCTGCCAGTGCCAGGCCCACACATCCCCAGCCCCCAGTGCACCCCAAGCCCCAATACAAGGCTTCTTTTAACCCATGGGCCTCAGGCTGGCCTAACCTCCCCTCCCCGGATATGGGCTCCATCTGGCCCCTCAAAAAATCGCCAAGTCCCTGGATGGATGTTTCTGTGGGCTCTCTCTCTCTCTCTCTGTTGTTTCTTTCGTGTGCTCTTCTAATTCCACCACAGACTAGACAGCCCTGGCAGCTCCTCAGAGGAGATGGAGAGGGCGACCATCTTAGCATCTGTTCTCTACTGGCAATTAGTGGATTCTCCTGTGAGCTGATTTGGTTAGACGCTTTCTTGAGCCGCGAGGACGCTGTACATGAACATAGAAGTACCAATGAGGTCAATGGCGTGTTATAGCGTATATGCTAACTGGCTTAGCTCCTTGTTTCTTCATGCAAGCTAGCTAACTATAACTAGTTTGTCAATACTGCATTTGCTGTACTGTACTGCACTATATGGTTCATAACCGCTTGAAATAGCTTGACGGAGTATGGTTATCTGGTTCATGAACAGAGTAGGTCACAATCCTTTGAATACTGTACCCTCCAATTGTGTAATTCTTGCTTGCGTGCTAACTTAGTTAGCGCTGTAGTTTTACTTCATGTCGGTGACTCTTGCCCATGTTACGGATGTCCCTATGGGTCATTGCCAGGTGAAGTGAATAGGACAGTCAATAGGTCTTAAAACACCGTTTTTGGTTGATATGTAATATGCTGACGCCTTCGGAAAGGCTAGCTAAGACGCAGCAATATACCTCTCGTACACCTTGAAAGCAGCTCTGTTGCGGAGCGATATCGAGAGATGTCTGTAGAGGTAGTTTCGGAGGAAAAGGTGGTATTTTCGTCTCTTCCCTGAAGCGCTGTTACAGTTTAAATGAGCTTTTAACATTGAAGTAAGATCCGTGGCATTACTATCATTACCTGAGATGGAGTGAAAATGAGCAAGAATCCGATGCTACAGTAAGAGTGTGCATTAACATTAATACCCATGACTGGAGGGTCCTTTCGGCTTTGACTCAAATGAGATTTATTAACATTTGTCAACCGTTGCTCTGGTTCTCTGAAGAGATATACTTGTACCCTGATTTTACTGTAAGATGCTTACAAGAAATGGATTCAGCCCCCAACCATTTCTTTGAGAGAGCTTTCGTCTCAACATTTGAAAAAAGCCTGTTCTATTCATTTACCACTCATTTTGTAGCGCACACAGTGGTATCATGACTTGGCTATTGTGTTGCCTATGGATGACTCTTTCGTTATTGGTGGTGTTGATGTGTTTTCCCTCTTTTGTAGTGGCGGGACCCTGTTGACCATAATTGGCACCAACCTGGCAACCATCAAAGAGCCCAAGATGAGAGCCAAGTATGGGACAGCCCAATCTGTCAATGTAAGTATTTGACCCAACACACACTGCATACACCTGGTGAGACACACACACACACACACACACACCTCTGAGATGTCTTGACACAAGACGGACGGAAACACACACACACAGACACGCATTCACACACCTGACCCGCTTGTCACCCAGCCCAGGGCCCTTGTGTGTGTGAATGTTTTTGATGTTGAATCTCCTTTTAGCAGTTTAACCTTTGAAATGTCAACCAGCAATAAACCCGAGCTGGCAAATCCCTCCTTCACCTAGCACCACAGGGCTAGGCTAACCTTTCTCCCAGTCCCCCCCTCTTCCCCCTCCCCCTCGCCGCTTATACCTCAAGAAAACATTCCTTTCTCTCTTCTCTCCCTCTCAATGTCAGAATTCCAGCTATGTCTCCTCAGTTAAATCCATCTTTTCGTTGACCTATAAATGCTGTTTCCCTTCCGTGTCTCCCTGGTGCACTTTCAAACCTGGTTAGCATGCGCTAGCTAATTCGCTGTGATTAGCTAGCATGCTAGAGAGAGGTCGCGGAGGCATATCGTGACAGAAACAATCCAACGGTTTCCAGTGCGTGTCGTTAGCATTTTCTATGAGCATCATTCTGGCTAAGCCTTGTATGTTTGTCATTACTGTCTCACAGACTCTTCAGTGAGTGGAGTATTTCCCCTGCAGGGACTCAGGAGATGATATGAGCCATGATTACAGCAATGATGCCATTAAGCTTTTTTCATTTTGTTATGTCATTATTGAGTTCTCAGCTAACCACATAATGAAATAGCATGTAAGCTAATTAAAAATTGATTTAGTGTTGTGTTCATCTTCCATTTGCATTCTACTTCTCCCAATGTTAGTAGATTAGAGTAGTGGATCAGTTTATTGATAAATGAGTAAGTACAGAACCATTTTGTGATGTTTCTCAATGACTTGGAGCAGATACACGGTATAGCATAGAAGAAAATGTTCTCAAAATGTTGATGTTTTATTTGTTTTTCCAACCTGACAAACACTGACCAACATGCTTTAACATGATTTAAACAACAATAACATCTTCTCACCACAACTGCCCATCCATGAGATCAAAATGATAGTTTTAACCATGTTTTGGGAATTGTCTTAAATTCTCAGTTTACAAACAATGGAGTAAAACAAGCTTATATTTTATGAGCTCTGAAGGCATTTATAAGTTATATTATTCAAGAAGTAATGACTACATATCATTCATTTGAAAGTTTAAAAAATGAAATGAAATGATGGACCAATCCCAAACTGCCATTTAGCTGACGCTTTTATCCAAAGCGACTTACATTGCAGTGAGTGCATACATTTCAGTATATACAGATTGTCGCCCTGTCTGTCTGTTATGTCTGCCCTTTAAGAGAATTCCCATAGCATATAGAAGAGAATAGAACTTAGTTGTTCATCCAAGGATGGAAATTTGCCAATGGGGTTCTCAAATCTTAATGGCCCATCATTGTACAAAGTCAACATAAAGTATTCACCATCCTCTCTCTCTCTCTCTCTCTCTCTCTCTCTCTCTCTCTCTCTCTCTCTCTCTCTCTCTCTCTCTCTCTTCTCTCTCTCTATCTCTCTCTCTCTTTCGTTTTCTCCCAATCAGAACTGCACGGTGCTGAACAACACAGTGATGTTATGTCTGGCACCCTCTGTGGCGGGCTCAGAGAAGGGCTTCTCAGAGACGGGCAGCGGACCCGACGAGATTGGCTTCGTCATGGACGACGTGCGCTCCACCCTGGTGGTCAACGAGACATTCAGCTTCTACCCAGACCCGGTGTTCGAACCCCTCAGTCCCACCGGCATACTGGAGCTGAAGCCCAGCTCACCACTCATCCTCAAGGTAAGGGGGAGGGAGGGAGGGAGGGAGGGAGGGAGGGAGAGGGTGAAGAATGTGACCCAGAGAGGAGATGGAGAGGCCCAGATTGGAGCCCACGGTGGAGAAGGGCTTTGGAGTGGAGAATTGGGCCCAGGGTGGAGAATAGGGCCCACGGTGGAGGAGGATTCTGGTTCTGGAGTATGGGGCCTAGGGCAGAGGAGGAGGAGGGTCAATTTGGAGTGTAGGGCCCAGAGTGGAGGAGGGTCCCAGGGTGGAGGAGAGTCCTATTGACATTCCCAAAGAGAAACACCATGTTCAATTATGAAATAGTGCCTGCCTGTCCAATCTCACCAACAACAACTCAGGGGAAGGCCTGATGCATCTTCTCAGCAGCTCCCAATATGTACTGTACACAACCACACCGACATCAACTTGAAATTGCTCTTCCTCTCTAAACATTCCATCACAGATTGTCGCCCTATCTGTTTGTACCCACCTCCGCCTGAGCTATTTCCTTTCAGCGGGATCGTTTGGAGAATTGACACGTACGTACAGGACTGTAGAACACGTTTGAAAAGTATTTTCTCAAAAGCCCAAATATAAGCTTAAAGAAGAGATGGGTTTTTTGAGGTTTAAAAAAAAAAAAAAAAAAAAGCCTCAGAGAATATGCCACCTGCGCCCCCCCTCCCCACCCCCCATCTGATAACTTCTGAGAGAGTTCAGTCAAATGTGTACTCTGTACGATAGGCACCGTCTATGCCCTTTGAATCCAGAGTGCTTTTTAAAAAAGTACATTTCCACCCTCTTTCTCTCTCGCAATTTTGTCATTTCACCTCTCTCCTTGAACTTCAAAGACATCCAAGAGAAGGGAGAAAAAAAAAATCCTGCCATTTCATGGAAAATAAAGCCTTTTTTGCTCTTTGAGATGAGGAAATCGTGATTCCCATAACTTATATAAACATTCCGTAATGAGACCTTTGATTCCCACATCTTTTCCTCGCAGAGAAGAAGCTCGAAAATAAGCGCAGGAAAGGAACGAAGAAAAAAGGAGGGGGAAAAAATGGTATCCTATTAAATAATTGCGGATAAATTAGATGTGCATCAGATTTTCCGAGCAATTAATTCCTCCCCCTGCAAAGCCTCCTGGGTAAAGAGGGGAGGGATGGGGGGGGGGGGGAGTGCGCGTTTGGAGGGTTTTTATTTACCCTTCTAATTGGTTTCCCCACGGCCAACGAGACACAGTGAAAAGCCTCAGTTCCAGGCAAAACTAGACACCACTAGAACCCAAATCCCTTTCGGAGATGGACTCGCCAGGTCTTGAGAGGTTAAGAACAGCCTTTGGGTAAGGTGGGTATTTAATACCTGCATTTGATACCAGTCTCTATGCAAATGGGGGTGTTGAGACTCTATTCAACTAGTGCGCTTACTCTGCGTTGTGACACTCATACGACACCTATGATTTTCCTATTGCTAATGAGGATAAGGGGTGCCACTTGGTTCCTCCTTTGGCTTGTTTTTAAAGACTCAGATATTTGCTTCTGATTTGGTCATTAGAAATCACACTGTAGTGTTTGAGAAAGTACAAGTTATATGTTTTAAATAAGCAAAGGAATGATGGTAAGGTGAACATCATCAGTTTCTCTAGTTTCTCTTCTCATGTGTGCACATTCACATTGTAAATGTGTGTGTGTGTATGTGTGTGTCTGCGTATGTGCGTGAGTGTCTGAGTGTGACAGGCTCTGTGGTTCAGACGTCTAAACACCGTGGCGGTCCCATCTGTTGCCGTGGGTAATCATAGCGGGGGTCCTGGTCCGACTGTGACCCGGGTCATTGTCATCACAGTGGACCACTGTGCCCATCAGAACACTGACACACACACACACACCTGGCATGAGAACTCAAGTGTGTGTGTAAGAACTCAAGTGTGTGTGTAAGAACTCAGGTGTGTGTGTGGTACTGTCTTAACTGTGTTGTGTCTGTGTGTCCCAGGGTAAGAACCTGATCCCAGCCGCCCCGGGGAACTCCAGACTCAACTACACAGTGCTGATCGGGGACACACCCTGCGTCCTCACCCTGTCCGACAGCCAGCTGCTCTGTGAGTGGCCCAACCTCACCGGAGAGCACAAAGTCACCGTGAGTCTATGCCTGCTTTACCTCTGCTCTCTCTCTCTCTCTCTCTCTCTCTGTCACTCTCTTACTCTCTCTCCCATTCTCTCTTTCTTTCTCTCTCTCTCTCTCTTCTACTTTGATATCATATGGTGTATTGTAATGGTATGGGACTTTGTGTCATTGTGAATTGTCTTGTATTCTATGGGTATCGTATCTTTGCTTCCCTCTCCCTATATTCCATCTTTCCCTTCTTCTCCTCTTTCTCTGCTGTTCTTTTGTATCATCTCTTTCTTTTTTTTTCCTCTTCTCTTCTCATGACAATCTCTCCTCTCATCTTCTCCTCCCCTCTGCCACTCCCTCCCATCTTTCGAAGTCCTTCCATCTTTTCTGTCCTCCTTCCTTCATCCACTCGCCTCTCCTCAGTCTCTTTTCTCTTCCCCTCCCACATTCGTTCCTCTTTCCCCATTCATACGGCATTCCCCCTCTCTCTCTCTCTCTCTCTCTCTCTCTCTCTCTCTCTCTCTCTCTCTCTCTCCCCCCCCTTTTCATCTCACCATTTCTTTTCGTCTATCCTCCTCTTTCTTTTGGGCCTTTTCCCGCCTCTTTTGTGTCTATTCATATCCAATATGTCTGTCAGGGGAGACTGGCAGAAGTAGACGGGGCTCATTGTAATGCATGGAACGGAATAAGTAACGGTATCAAACACACGTGTTCCATGCATTACAATGAGCCGGTCCAGATGTCAACCTCCACCAGCCTCCCCTGATATCCATTCATACAGTTATATATGAACTTCATACGTACGCACGTATAGCTTCCCTACCACAGGGCTGTCTTCATTTTGTGTTCTTTTATCTCTTGGGCGACGTCAATTTATTGAAATTGTTATTTGGCTATTTATTTCACCAGGGGTTTGGTTTGTCATGTGTTATTGATATTCAATGCAGCCCAGAAAGACTGGTGGAAATGAGAAAGAGGTCCTATTTGGACCTATCTATTTGTACGGTCCCTCAGCTCGATGCTGCATGTTATTCTAGGTATATAGGCCAGTAAAATGATTATAAAATCATGTATAAGCCTTGATTTATTATTTTTTTCAATGGGTTTTCAATGGTGTATGAATTGATCTGTGTGTGTGTGTGTGTGATGTGGTGTTAGGGGGTCCTCAAGAGAGCGAGAGGGTACAGATGTTAGTGGAATCTGACCTAGATATAAGAGTGGATTTTTGACCTGGTTCAGTTGGTCTTTTGGCAGACTGCTGGTCCCTTGGGCTCAGTGTTGAAATCTGGTGGTATGATTCCAGTTAGGATACAAGTTAAGACTGAAGTTATGGTTTTTGGGGTTATGGGGGGGGGGCAAAACTGTGGCCGGAAGCTATCAGGAGCTAAAGCTAGGGCTAGGGTATGCAATACAGCTAGCTAGGTCAAAGGTCAAATAAGGTGAAAAGCTGTTATGTTCTTGTCAGTGTGCTAGGAGGAAAGACGGAACAAAGACCAGGTTTTGCTCTCACCACAGCCCCTATGCTGAGGCTCCTGTAGCAAAGTTGTGGGTGTCAGTGAGAGTGTGAGACTGTGTGTGTGTGTGTGTGTGTGTGTGTGTGTGTGTGTGTGTGTGTGTGTGTGTGTGTGTGTGTGTGTGTGTGTGTGTGTGTGTGTGTGTGTGTGTGTGTGTGCAGCGAACAGCTGAGTGAGCTAGCTAGACATAGCTCCCTAGCTAGCAGCAGATGCTCCAGGTGTGACACATTCTCACGTGTAAGCGCTTTAGATGGCTCGTTTTGCTAATTGCAACTGTTAACAGCTTCTCAGTGGCAAATGCTTGATTTAGTGATGGTTTGTGGAATGTGTGTGTGGAACGTGTGTGTGGATAAATCATTGATATACTGTATAGCCATTCATTGAAGAATAGAACTTATCAATGCCTCAAGAGCTGAGTTCAACTGTCTTCCCCCATCAGAACCCAACTCCATCTATGAGTTTGGTTGCATTTCTCCAGCCCCATCCTTCAGCTGTTTACCCCTAAAAGTGGCGCTTCTATTGTTGTTTCAATCTCAGATTGCCCCTTTTAGCTGTACATCCCAATGAAGAATCTCAATGTCTGTCTGTGTCTGTGTGTGTGTGTGTGTGTGTGTGTGTGTGTGTGTGTGTGTGTCCCAGGTGCGTGTGGGGGGCTTTGAGTACTCCCCCGGGACCCTTCAGATCTACTCGGACAACCTCCTGACCCTGCCCGCCATTATCGGCATCGGGGGCGGTGGCGGCCTGCTCCTATTGGTCATCATCGTGGTGCTCATCGCCTACAAGAGGAAGTCACGTGACGCCGACCGCACCCTCAAACGCCTGCAGCTGCAGATGGACAACCTGGAGTCGCGGGTGGCGTTGGAGTGCAAGGAGGGTAAGGGTCAAAGTTCACGGCATTTGGTTTGTTCTCCTTTACTCTCTCTTTCTCAGTGTCTTTCTTTTCTCAGTGTCTTTCTTTTCTATCTTTCCTTCCTTCCTTTCTTTCTTTCCTTCTTTTTGGCCTGTCTTGCACTCGAGTGTGCCCAGTTATTTCCAAACGTCAGTTTAGTTGGAAAGACAGAAGTCACCTCATCTCCTCTTTCAATAGGTCCCTTTCTTTCTACGGTCACTCCACCTCTCGCTCTTTCTCCACCTCCTCAGTGGAACAGCTCAGCCACCTCCGTCGTCTCCTCCGTCCTTTCCTCCCCTGGGTCCCCCCCCCCTTACTCCCTCTCCCTCCGCCTATTTTACGAATCCCTGTTGCAAATGGCCGCAGCGTTCCGCTCTTCCTCCCTCTCTCTCCGTCTCTCTCCTCCAGCCTTTATCTGCCCCCCTTCCCCCTCTCCTCCCTCCCTCTCTCCCTCCCTCCCCCTATCTCTCTCTCTCTCTCTCTCTCCCCGCGAACCCAGCCCTCCTGCTGTGCGTTGGTAGCTCTTGGTTGGGTTCCAGACGAGCTCTTTGATCAGGTCCTCCTCCACCAGATGTCGGGTCTCTCCCTGCGCGAGGTCCGCTTGGATGGCCTTTACGTTCCGGAGAGAGAGAGAAAGAGGGAGAGGGAGGGGGGAGAGAGAGAGGGAGAGGGCGGTGTCTGCATTGTCTCACATTAACATTTATTCGCTTGGCAGACGATCCAGACCCGGTGGGAGATCAATGATGCTGTTGGTTGTTTGTCTGTGTGTGGAGAAGAGAGAGAGAGAGAGAGAGAGAGAGGGAGGGAGGGGGAGAGATAGATGGATAGAAACAAACAGAGAGAGAGAGAGAGGGAGGGAGAGAGAGAGATGGATAGAGAGAAACAAACAGAGGGAGGGAGGAGAGAGATAGATACAGAGAGAGAGGGAGGGAGGGAGGGAGAGTTATAGTTGGAGAGAAACAGAGAGAGGGAGTGAGGGAGGGAGAGAGAGTAGATGGTAGCCTAGATAGTCCCACCCCCAGTGGCTTCCATGAACTGTAAAAGACTATGTGAGTTGTACCATGGTGGAGATGGTTCTACCAGTCCCTCTCTCCTAGAACAGCCTCTGGAACGATCAGATGACCCTGCCGGACCACCCACAGCCACCCTCACACGGGGACAGAGACTGATGGCCCACCCTCATCTCCTCTCCTCTCCTCTCCCACCTTCCTCTCCTCTCCTCTCCTCCCCAACCCTCTTCTCCTCTCCTCTCCAACCCTCTTCTCCTCTCCTCTCCAACCCTCTTCTCCTCTCCTCTCACCCTCCTCTCCTCTCCTCTCACCCTCCTCTCCTCTCCTCTCCTCTCACCCTCTTCTCCTCTCTTCTCCTCTCTCCCACCCTCCTCTCCTCTCCTCTCCTCTCGCCCCCGGGGTCGCGACCTTGTCTGTCTCCCCTGGTTATCACGGCCCAGCGCCACTCGGCCTCGACACCGAGATGGATAGAGGGACGAAGGAACTGAGGGAGAGACGAAAGAGATAGAAAGAGATAGATGGGGAGAGATGGGGAGAGATGGCTATAAGGATGGATAGAGAGAGAGAGAGAGAGAGGGAGGGAGGGAGAGAGCAGAGGGCATAGGGAGAGATGGACACGGAGAGGAGCAGAGATGGATAGAGAGAGGGGTGAGATGGATTTAAGGAGGGATGTATGGAGGGAGCGAGGGAAAGAGAGATAAGGGAGAGATGGATACAGAGGAAGAGAGGGAAGAGATGGATATTAGGATGGAGGGAGGGAGGGAGAGAACGATAACACAGGGCGAGAGATGGATGCAGAGAAGGAGGAGAGGGGGAGAGGATTCAAACGGAGAGATTGGCGGGCGGACGGAGGGAAGGAAGAGAGTTCCAGATAAAGCCCCGGAAAGATAAATAAAAAGGACAGGAGCGGAGGGGGAGGGGGGGAGATGGATAGAGGGCAAGCGGAGGAGTCAAGGAGAGAGATGGATAGAGACGGGGCGGAGGAAGAGAGGGGGAGATAGGGGAGAGAGGGCGACCTCAGAGACTCCTCGCCGAGAGAGAGAGGGAGAGAAAGAGGGAGAGAGAGAGGGGGATGAGGTGACACAAGCCATCTGTTAGTCTAGGATTTAAGATTACACCGCGCGCCGCGAGGCATGCATACGCAGACGGAGAACACACACCCATCGCGCGGCGCACGGGGTGAACACACACTTCATACATCATACACACTGCATACACCCCTTTTAGGAGAATAGATTAGAATAACTTTATTGTTCCCAGGGGAGCGTCATGTGTTCACGTTCGCTCTGAGTGGAAAAAACACACAGACTGAAAGAAACGGAGGGGGTTGTGCAGTATATAGAATGGGGTCATGGTGTACACTACATACACATGCACGCACACACACACTACACTCACACACACACACACATTTGTTGAGAAGAGAAGTTGTGTCTGAACAGGGAGACACATGCTGATACATCATATGGGCAGTGTGCTGTGTGTTCAGCTGTTGGATAGAGGGGGGGTGTGTGTGTGTGTGTGTGTGTCTATGCCTGTGCCTGTGTGTGTGTGTGTGTGTGTGTGTGTGTGTGTGTGTGTGTGTGTGTGTGTGCAAGCGTGCAGTTGAGTGTGTGTGTGTGTGTGTGTGTGTGTGTGCACGTGCGTGCAAGAGACTGTGTGTGTATGTGTGTGTGTGTGTGTGTGTGCATGTGTGCGCAGTTCTACAGTGAGCTCCCCTCGAGCCAATGAATTGAAAGAACATTTCTCCACTCACCCTTCTCTCCCCCTTCTTCCCTCTCCTCCATATTTCATTCTGCTCTTGGCATCCATCCATTCTCCACCTTACCTGCAGTTCACCTGAAATTCCTCAAAGAAATGCACACTTTCCTTTTTTTTGGGGCCTATTCCCTCGCTACTTTTCTTTTTGTCTGTTCAGCAAATTGGTTTGTGTAGTTCCCTCCTTCTCAATTGTGTTTTTAGACTCAAATGGTTTTGTACATTTTACTCTCTGGCAATCTGTGTCGTGTGACAATGATGCCCTACCTTGCAGTATGTGTATAATGAGTTCTCTCTCTCCTCTCTCTCTTCTTCTTTCTTCTTTCTCTTCTCTTCTCTCTCTCTCTCTCTCCTCTCTATCTCTCTCTCTCTGTTTTTGGTTCGTTTTTTTGTCTGTCTTTTTTTTTTTTCTGAGAAGGTTTTCCTGTTTGACTTTCTGAAAGGCGAAGTGTGCTGCCGTCATCATTCCTTGTGTTGGTAATTCCATTGGTGTGTTAAAACTCTCTCTCTCTCTCTCTTCCCCCTCTCCCTGGACCCTAGCGTTTGCGGAGCTCCAGACAGATATCCATGAGCTGACCCAGGAGTTGGACGGGGCGGGCATCCCCTTCCTGGACTACCGGACTTACGCCATGAGGGTCTTGTTCCCGGGCATCGAGGACCACCCCGTGCTCAAGGAGATGGAGGTAATGGTCAGTAACACCCCCCCAGACAAATCTCCTAGTCATACAAGATGTATTACTAGTCATAACATCATCATCCAAAAAATACTATACAGGGGCTGACTTCAGATTCCCACGTATTACCAAACATTCAAATAAGTATTTTAAATCATTTCAAATATTTTAGCTGTGCTTGATTGAGTTGGCCTGGCACAAAGGAACCAATGGAGTAGTCCCAAAAAGTGCAAACCCCCGTCCCATCTGACACTCCAGGCATGCTCATGCAAACACAACATCACCAAAACAGACGTTTTTGGAATAGATGTTTATATTATAATATATACATAATATATTATACTATAATATATTATGGTGAATGTATATAGTATCTATAGTAATATACTATAGTAATATAATATCCATACCAGGGGAGGCTGGTGGAGGTAGGAATCGGAGGACGGCCTCATTGTAATACATGGAACGGAATGAGGAATGACATCAAACACACATTCCTCATTTGATTCCATACATTCCAATGAGCCCGTACTCCGATTTCTACCTCCGCCAGCCTCTCCTGATCCACGCCGGCCAGAAAATACCCTCTTTCTCTTGCACTAACACTGTGAAAGCCATAGATTGCCTCAACAAGGCTTAGCATGTCCAAGGCTGGGAATAAAAACACAGTCACACGTTCAATGAAACTCTCTCTCTCTCTCTCCCCCATTCCGCTTTCTTCTCTCATTCCTCTGGAGAAATGATGTATCTATCACTCAAATTGTACCGCACCTAAATACCGCAGAGCATTCCAATACCATCACACACACACACACACATCTACAGTACGCACACACACACACACAAAGGTAGACTCAAAAGAAGATGTATTATCTGGTTCAGTGCATGTATGGTGTGTGCTCTGAGCGGTTGAAGAAAGAGCGTGGAGACGTATCCTCTGGTATGGAGTGTAAAGGCAACGCGTGCCGTAGCATTGGATTTTCATTTGGATCCCAGATGCAATCACAGCCCATTGTAGCGGGCCGATCAATTTCTTATTACGGCACGAGGTTCACCTTCCGACTACCAGCCCTCTCTCTTTCTCTCTTTCTCTCTCTCTCTCTCTTTCTCTCTCTCTCAAGAGCTCCATTTGACCGGAGGGAGAGAGAGAGAGAGAGAGAGAGAGAGAGAGAGAGGGACATTTGGGAGATGGTGGAATTGGAAAAGGCTGTTTCGTTTTAAATTGCCGCACAATGTGTGCACACTGCCGTACGTTTGCGTACTTGTGTCAGATGTGTTCTGTGTGTGGTATGTGTGTGTGTGTACTAACCTCTCTCCCTCCCTACTAACCTCTCTCCCTCATCCATCCCTCCCTCCCTCCCTCCATCCCAGGTCCAAGCCAACGTGGAGAAAGCGCTCACCCTCTTTGGCCAGCTGCTGACCAAGAAGCACTTCCTGTTGACGTTCATCCGCACGCTGGAGGCGCAGCGCTCCTTCTCCATGCGCGACCGCGGCAACGTGGCGTCGCTCATCATGACGGCGCTGCAGGGGGAGATGGAGTACGCCACGGGGGTCCTCAAACAGCTGCTCTCTGACCTCATCGACAAGAACCTGGAGAGCAAGAACCACCCCAAACTACTGCTCAGGAGGTGAGACGCACACACACACACACACACACACACACCCGAAACACTCCAATTTTTACCACCACCAGCGTCCCCTGGTTTGGATATAGGGAGGAGGGATGGAGGGTTGGAGGAATGGATGGATGGATGGAGGGAGGGATGGAGGGGAGGGGAGGTAGATGTTGTTCTGAAGTGTGATATTGGACTGAGACTGTGAACTGCAGAATGAAAGTAAACTCGACTCTACCTTCTGGTGTTTGAGGCGTACGCAGACTTCTCTACCCCTCCGTCTCCTCTCCTCTCCTCTCCTCCATCTCCTCCCCCTCTCCTCTCTCCATCCCCCCGGCCCTGTGTCTGTCAGAGTGGATTACACCCCTGAGCACACACACTCTCCCACACAGGAGGCACAGACAGGCAGGGGAGAGACACCACTGAGACAGACACAACATACACACACACACACACACACACACACACACACACACACACACACACTCACTCAGAAAAGGGATGGGTAGAGAGAAAGTGATAGTGCTAGAGGTAGGTTGAGGGACAGTATGTGTGTGTGTGTGTGTGTGCGTGCGTGTGTGCAATAGGACATCAGAGAGAGTTCGTATCTCGGTAGGATGAGGGAGGACTGCGGTAAGGCACAGAAACAGAGAGAGAGAGAGATTGGAAAGGTTAGTCAGAAAGATGTACAGAGGGTTGCACGAAAAAGTGAAGGAAAGAGAGAGATGGAGAAGATGGGGAACTCGTGGGTGGGGAAAGACAGAGCAAACTTGCACCGTGTGAACCAAACAGAGAAGCGGACTGGCTGAAATAAATGGGAATTCAAACATTAAATGATAAAAAAAATTAAAAAAAAGTTTTATGTTTTTCCTCCTCCTCTGAGGGTTACTTAATTAAAATCTAATCAAATAAATGACTTTTCCAGCCCAGTCTGCGGCTGTGAGGAGCCACATGTAGTCTAAATCCCCTCCGGATGCGTATGATGTCCTTGGTGCTTTAGCCCCAGGAAGATCTCGACCAGAGACACACCCCTGTGTTAAGCTACAGACAGAAGACATTTAGGCCATCTACAAATGTTTAAAACCCATTTTTGCTTTGATTTCATGGTCTTTATCAGGAATATACAGTTACGGTACATGTCATGCTAATGCATATTACAATCATGTATTGTGTTATATGAGTTGTTCTGCGTTGCCATATGATGTTGTGATGTGTCCATATTTGACAGATCATGTGCAGTATTGTACCATGTGAACACCACAACTTCCTAGGGTCAATCAATCAATCACTCACTCACTCACATTGTATTCATATAGCATGTACATAAATGCAATACGTTTCTCTAGCACTAAAGAAACTTCCAGAAGTAAAGAGTCAAGCCTAGTCCACCCATATCAGGTCAGGTGGTGCCCGAAAGCATCTTCTGTCCATATTACCCCCCCCCCCCCCCACACACACACACTTTCTCCCCCCCTCTCCAATCCTCTATGATGTTTCTCTGATAACCAAGAGACCCAAAACATTCCAGATACATCAAATAAATCTGAACTGTCAAGCAGTCAGTTTCAGGAATATAGGAGGTCATGTTTCGTCCTCGCAATTTATACTCACAGGCTAAACTCCCCAAACTGCACAATTCCTGGATTCCTGTCCTTGTCTCTAACTCCTTTTCCTTTGGTACCGCTGAGGGCTGAAAGTCCTGGATAGGTAAGGGCCATCATCGCTTCCCCTCATCATTCCCTGTTAGATCTGTGATGACAGGAAAGGGACACAAGGAGAAGAAGATAGTTAACTCTATTGGGACGCATGCCCCCGGTGTCCCTCAACCCAGTAACCACTAGCTGGCCTCTACATTCTAGAAGAAGGAAAAAAAACCTCCATCTTTGATTCATCTTTCCCGGGTAAACATCGTCTCAGGGAATGTTTAATTAAATACACTCAGGCGCTCTGATGCTAAAAGTAGGGATGAAGGAGAGAAAGGAGAGATAGGGGAGGAGGGGGGGGGTGCTTGTGAGAGAAAAACTATTTCCCCAAAGTCCTTTTCTTCCTCCATAGCCTCACTCCCGGCTTCCTCATCGCTGTTTAACAAATTAGACGTAATAAGTCCGTTAATTACAATGCCTTTTAATTACTCTGTTTTCTTGGGGGGACCTTTCCGAGGTTTCCTCATTACGCTCTGGGTTCGTGATTAACGAGAGAAGTTAGCAAAATTATACTAATTGCTGTATTTTTAATGAAGATTGGTGGGTTTTCTTTGACAAAAAAAGCACAGAAGAGGAGAACCGCGGTGTTTGTTATTCAAGTTAATTTGTTTGTGTGAGGAGAGAGAGAGCGGGGTTGCTGTTTCAAGGCTAACCGCGCACCGCTGTATAATGTCATGTATGCTCTTTGATGTGGGGAGCGTGTGTTAAATACCTTTTCCCACAGAAACCGTCATTATTCTCCACAGATAACTAGCCAGAGGGTTGTTTGTTTTTTGCATGCTGCTTGTAGGAAGAAGAAGATTCATTGGGAATTTTGTATCGTCATTTCTGTGTTGGTTGAATTTAGTTTCACTCTTAAAGTACAATATGCAGCATTCAAACTTTCTAATGGTGCTTAAATGACTTATGTTGGCGATGTTTAATCAGTAGCGATGAGGTAATGGGATCCCTTGAAATTAGTATTTGTTTTACCAACACTGTTTTGATCCCGAGAGGCGCTTTCTAAAATGGAGTGTCAGGTGCGACACTGTCTCTGCCTCTTCAAATCGTGTGTGAATGCAGAAAAACAACAGCTAATGTCTGACACTGCAAGTCCATTTCGAGGGGTAATATTATTATTAGGGAGGACGTTGTTGTTTGGAAAGTCTAACTGAATTTCGCTTCTGTGAGCAGGTGGCCCTGCTCCTTGAAACTATTCCAGAAGATAACATTTGATTTTCTTTCTCTCTCTTTTTTCTCTCTCTCTCTCTCTCTCTCTGTCATCCCCCCCCCCTCTTCATCTCTCTCTCCCAGAACCGAGTCAGTGGCTGAGAAGATGCTCACCAACTGGTTCACCTTCCTCCTCAACAAGTTCCTCAAGGTAAGTCAGTCAGTCAGTCTGTCTGTGTCCACGCCAGTGATGCAGCGTTGCAAATACCCGCGCCTCCCAAACAAGCTTTTGAAGCTACCCGATGCTAATGCTATTTGCGTCAGGGATAAAAGGCCAACAAACATGCTAGCCAACACGCGGCGGCTAAACGCCATCGCCTCCCAGCTGCAGAGCAAGATAAGGACGAGGGAAGGAGGCTACCTATCCCTTTACCTTTCATGTTGTTATATTCCCCATCCTGAGTTTCTTCCCTCCTGAGTCTTTCAAGCTCCATTTCACCGTATGGAGAAATGGTGTTGCTCTATGGTTGTTTGTTAGCGTGTTTTTTTGGGGGGGGGTTTATTTTATCGGCAAATCCCTGTCATGCAAACCTGTCCTTTCTTCGTATCCCTTGGTAGGTTTTATGGGGGAGGATGAGTGTGTGTGAGGTGTGACTGAACTGTGTTTGTGTGCGTGTGTGTGTGCCTGTCGCACCTTCTCCCGGAGCAAAGGCTTATGGGAATTTGAATAGAAAGCAGTGCAGAGGCGGTCATCACGGCAGAGAACCACCGGTTTTTGCTCTCTGTTTTCCTTATCTCCCTCTGTCACCTCTCTCTCTCTTTCTCTCTGGCTTCATCTCACTTTATTTCGTTGTGTCCCCCCTACGTCTGGAATCACAACCTATTACACAACTTGTTAAACCGTTGGGTGGAGAGAAGAGCGTGGGTTACTGTATGCTGTACTTTAGTTTCAGTGCCCTTACGACAGGCGTTTAGGTTATTCGGTAATTAGTTATCAGACTAACAGAATGTATCCTTCATTTGACCAGAGTAAAACAGTTTTAAAAAAAAAGAAAAGAAAAACAGGCATCCTGACAGCTAACTCACCCCCCCAGAGGTCCTGCAAAGTGTGTGGTCTCATTTTGGCTCCAAAACAGCTCGAGCATCCAATCAGAGAGGGTTTTTTCGGAGGCAGGCAGAAGTGATCAGAGAGTGTGTGGGAGAGTCTCTTCTGCCTGTGTGTTTACGTCTCGTTAACAGCTGTCTGTTTAATTACTGCAGACGATAACAAGGCGGCAGCAACATATGGAGGGAGATGGAAGGGCAGAGGAAATGGTGTGTGTGTGTGTGTGTGTGTGTGTGTGTGTGTGTGTGTGGAAGGCCCTTGGAATGCACAGTATGCCAGGGAGAGAACTAGAGGAAACTATCAGTCCACTTTGAGAGTCTAATCGCTCCTCCTTCTCCAGTAAATGATAATAATAATAATACATTTGTTAAAACAGTGGGATACACAGCAAAGTCAGAGAGGAACAGAGGGTAGATATAAAGGTCAGGAAATGGAGAGAGAGAGAGAATAAGGGGGTGGATTGGAGGTAGAAAGGGGCTTACCTTACGTGGAGGTAAAGAAACGGACAGAGCGTGAGGGGAGGTGGGCGGAGGTGGAGAGAGAAACAGAGAGAAAGAGAGAGAGGGTGAAATAAGAGGGGCGAACAAAGGAGCGAGAAACGTCGAGCGAGGCGGCAGTCGGTGAATGGTGGAATGAAAAAGAGGAGAGGGAAAAGGGAGAGAGGGAGCGGGCCCTAAAGCCCGCCTCTCATTGCCTCGTTGACACATTTCACACACCAAATTGCTTCTCAAGCACTTCTCACTCCCGAGTCGTTAACCTTCTATTAACTCCTCCATCAATTGCCACTAGCGAATTGCATTCTCTCTCTCTCTCTCTCTCTCTCTCTCTCTCTCTCTCTCTCTCTTTCTCTCTCTCTCTCTCTCTCCCCCCCCCCGTAAGCCCAGGGCCCATTGCGTGTACATTTTAAAACGCCCCAACCTTATTAAAGGCAGTTTTTTTTTCCTGGGGAAAAGGCACAGGGGAGAAACCCTTAGAATGGAGTGTGTGTCACTTGTCAAAGTGCCAATAGCCACCGAAGGCTAGCATCGCTTAGCCTTGCTGTTTAGCTCTGCAGCTGTGTGACTGGCGCTATGTATTATTAGAATGCTGAGGTAAGTGAGGTGTGCGTGTGTGTGTGTGTGTGTGTGTGTGTATACAGAAAATGTATGAATTCACTGTGCTTCAAGTCACTTTGGATAAAAGTGTGTGTTAAATGTCATGTGTGTGTGTCCCTGTGTGTCAGGAGTGTGCTGGGGAGCCTCTCTTCATGCTGTACTGCGCCATGAAGCAGCAGATGGAGAAGGGTCCCATAGACGCCATCACAGGGGAGGCACGCTACTCCCTCAGCGAGGACAAACTCATCAGACAGCAGATCGACTACAAGACCCTGGTCAGTACAACACACACACACACACACACACATACACATACACACACATCTGCACAGGGATGGCCATGCACTCAGGCCCGGCGCCTGGAGGGGGCAATGCTCTTTTGTTAAGTCATTCTATCAGCTCCACAAACGCTAAGCTGTCTCAAGATCCCCTCGTTGCTCCCCCCACCTCCAAAAACAAGGCTAATTTGATTGGCTTCGGCTGGACTCGTCTGAAATTGCTGCTTGTCGGTCAGTCTGATAAGAGTGTGAGCCAGCCTCTGACTGAATGAAAGCCAGCTGCCTGGGTCGAAAGTTTCCCCCGGTCGTCAGCAACATAGATCGAGTAAAAAAAAAAAATCGTACGTACCTACCGACCTAAAGAACTAGCCAGCTATATTTTTTTGTATACGTTTGAGTCTAATAATGTGTGTCGTTTATTTGCAAAGTCGTTGAAATGCGCTTTTTTAAATGTATTGATATATTTTATAAAAGAAGCAGAGTAGCCTGCTCTCCACTGGCTCTCTCACAGCTGTCTATGGCTGCAAAACACATTGTAGGTCGTTGTGTGACCGATTATCCAACCTGTGTTATGACCAAGCTCAAATCGGGTAGTTTCTTTTCACAATATACAAGCATACATGTGGCTAAATGCTGCAGCAGGCAAGTAGCCAACACAGATTATAGTTAACCAAACAGCTGACTGTTGTGTAACATGTTAGTTATGGGTCACAAACGTCGCCCTCGTCAAATACTTCCACATGAGCGATTCCTTGCCTCTACTGACTCCAGGCCATCTAAATCTGATATTTGACCCCCTCCTTCCCTCCCTCCCTCCCTCCCTCCCTCCCTGCAGACCCTGCACTGTGTCAACCCGGAGAACGAGAACGCCCCAGAGGTGACAGTAAAAGGGCTGAACTGTGACACGGTCACCCAGGTGAAGGAGAAGCTGCTGGACGCGGTGTACAAGGGTAGTCCCTACTCACAGAGACCCAAGGCTGGAGACATGGACCTCGGTAAGGAAGACTGGGAGGAATATACACACACACACACACGCACGCACACACATAAACATAAACACAAACACATACAAACACACATCTCTCTCTCAACACATATTGACCCACTGTGTGTCCTCTCTCTCAACAAATGTTGACCCACTATGTCCTGTCTCTCTCTCTCTCTCTCTCTCTCTCAACACATGTTGACCCACTGTGTCCCCTCTCTCTCTCTCTCAACACATGTTGACCCACTGTGTCCCCTCTCTCTCTCTCTCTCTCTCTCTCTCTCTCTCTCTCTCAACACATGTTAACCCATTATGTGTCCTCTCTCTCTCTCTCTCTCTCTCTCTGTCTCAACACATGTTGACCCACTGTGTGTCCTCTCTCTCCTGTCAGAGTGGCGCCAGGGCAGGATGGCCCGCATCATCCTCCAGGACGAGGACGTCACCACCAAGATAGACAACGACTGGAAGAGACTCAACACCCTCGCCCACTACCAGGCACGTGCTGAATAATAATCATATATTCTAATATTATATCATATAATAATAGTATGTATTCATATATTAGAATATGATAATGGATTGGATTTATGTCGCCCGTTTCACTCCTTTTCAAAGCACTTAACAGAGCGTACCACAGTGTTAAAGAGCGTGTTCACATTTTTGACCTATGGTGTTGCTCATCCAGAACGTTTTTAGATCCATTGGTTAGTAATGTACACCAGTACTGCAGGTTAGCATTTTTAGCAATGCTAGCGGAAATGGTAGCCAACTACTGCCAAAGAGTGAACTACCCCTTTAAAAGTGTCTGTGCCAATAGACCCATGACTCAATTGACTTGTTACCAATACCATCACATAATATAAGTGGTCTGTGTAAGCGGTGTTATGTAGTTGTTGTTAGCTTCGCTAAAGGTAGATAGCCATGCTAACTTGGATGACACTGATGTTAGGCTAGCTAAAATAGGCTAGCCATGCTAACTTGTTTGATGCTCCCTCTCCATCAGGTGACGGATGGCTCAGTGATAGCCTTGGTGCCCAAACAGAACTCTGCCTACAATATCTCCAACTCTTCCACCTTCACCAAGTCCCTCAGCAGATATGGTAAGAGAGCGTTTGTGCGCGTGTGCGTGCATGTGTGTGTGTGTGTGTGGATTTACAACACTGTATTTTCTCATTTGTGAAACTAGTCATTAGATATGTGCGTGACAGCTGTTGACAGAAGCATTTGACGGTCAGAGAGAGTGATTTGTGTGTTGATGGCTTATTTTGGGCCTGGCCGGTGGACCTGGGTTGTTTCAGGTCAACGTACATGCCCCAGTCAAACCCACTCTGTCTGTCAGTCACTGCTCTGCCAGACATGCCCCTAGGCCTAGAACCATGTCCCTGTCTCTCTCCTCTCCCCAGGATCTGTAGCACACAGACACACACACACACACACTCTCCCTTTTTCTTCCTTGCTCTCTCTCTGTCCCTTTCTTCTCTCCCCCTAATGCTCCCTATCTGCTTGTATCTTCCCCCCATTACACTCCCTCTCTCTCTCTCTCTCTCGTCCCTCTAACCCTCTCCGTCTCTTCTGTAATAATCTCCTTGAGCCCTCACACACTCCTAACCCTGGCTCTGATGCTCCTATCTGTCCCATGCACTCCCATTAGACGATGTCCAGAGTCCCTCCTCTTTGTGTGTGGAGATGACAGGCGTTAAATCCTAAAGCCTAATGTCTTGCTTGGGAGAATGGGAATCATTGTCAGACAGAGAGCGAGGGGAGGGAGGGGTAGAGAGAGAGAGAGAGAGAGATGTATTCTGACATGAAAGAGTGACATGTCGCCCTGATGCTAAATCCAGCTCCATGATGACACTGTCACTTGAAAAAAAACAACCTCTTAACCTGTTGCTGTGGCCTCTCTCATCCTCGTGCTCTCTCTCTCTCTCTCCTCTCCTCTCTGTCTCTCTCTCTCAAATTCAATTATTATTATTATTATTATTATTAAAGCATTCATAAGAAGCTCACAAGGCAACTAGAAGTCATATTTCAATCTATGAGTATATACAGTACAGATCATACAAATGGTGGGTTATGAGTTTGAAAGTCGTGGCTGATCTGACATGGTATGATCATGGTATCAGAGCAAGGCAGTGGGAAGGTTACTCTCAGCCCATCCAATTACGCTATACATTCACCCAACACTTTTTTAGGAACACTATACTAATACTGGGTAGGGCCTCCCTTTGCTCTCAAAACAGCTTCAATTCTTCGTGGCTTTGATTCCACAAGATGTTGGAAACATTCCTTTGAGATTCTGGTCCATGATGACATGATTGCATCACGCAATTCCTGCAGATTTTTCAGGTGCACTTTCAAGCTGTGAATCTCCCGTTCTACCACATCCCAAAGGTGTTCTATTGGATTCAGATCCAGTGACTGGGAAGGCCACTGAAGAACACTGAACTCATTGTCATGTTCATGAAACCAGTTTGAGACGACTTTTGCTTTGTGACATGGTGCATTACCATGCTGGAAGTAGCCATTAGAAGATGGGTAAATTGTGGCCATGAAGGGATGCACATGGTCAGCAACAATACTCAAATAGGCTGTGGCATTCAAGCGATGATTGATTGGTATTAACGGGCCCAAAGTGTGCCGAGAAAACATTCCCCACACCATTAGACCACCTCCACCATGAGAAAGTGTACAGGTGTTCCTAATAAAGTGCTCAGTGAGTGTAGATCACTGATTAGGTCTAGGAAGTAGTCAGGTCCAGGAAGCAAATCCATGCCCAACCTCTAAGCCCATCTCCGTGTCTCGGCCTTCCTCCCCGTATATAGAGAGCATGTTGAGGACCGCCAGCAGTCCAGACAGCCTACGCTCCCGCACCCCGATGATCACCCCGGACCTGGAGAGCGGCACCAAGCTGTGGCACCTGGTCAAGAACCACGACCACTCGGACCAGCGGGAGGGCGACCGCGGCAGCAAGATGGTCTCGGAGATCTACCTGACACGTCTGCTCGCCACCAAGGTAAAGACTTTTAGATATACCGTGTGTTTTGTGATGTGAAGACTTTTAGAATACCGTCTGTCTTGTGATGTGAGCTCGTTAATCATTTGTTACTGAAAATTGAACAAGTGCACCCTAACACACACGCACCAAACACACACACACACACACGCAGTTACAGTACATGTACTTTCAGTTCATGAATGCTTAATTGGCTGGAAATAACACACAAACATAAACACACACTCTCTCTCTCTCTCTCTCATCCCCCTGTCCTTTAGCCCATTTCCTCTGACAGCTCTCATTGACCTTTGTTTTTCGGGGGCCGTCTCAGAGCTAATTAACATTTTTCATAACCTTTGCATTAGGGTGCGCCCCCCCCTCCCCCCCCGTGTGTCTTAATTAGGACGTTGACCTTTGTCTATCGAGCTGTTTGGTTGGAACCAGGTCGTTCCCCCCCCCCCTCCTAGGCCCTCTACTATGCCCCCCTTAGGGTTTAAACCTGGATCCTACAATCAGTACCACTCCAAATGCTAACTTGTTCGCTATCTCTAAGCCCCTTGTTTAAAATGCAGATTGGATTATCAACAGGTTTAGAGCATGGTGAAGAGAGCTTGCTATGGATTCTACACTATGATCCCCATTAGCTGCCATCCTAAGCCATCACTTGTCTTCCTCGGGTCCACAAAAAAACAGTGTGTTTCGAATATTTAACAAAAAACACTTGACACACACGTTTTATGACGAGGACAAAGAAAAACACACAGAGCGCTATATACCGCGGCCAGCACGATCTCCACCCAGTAGCAGTTTTGTTCACCACATCACATCACGGCAAAGCGTTACCTTCTGCCCCATCTGTGCATCTCATTGGCACCGCATCTTCAGGCCCGTGCCAACGATGCCACGCTACACACTCATTTGCAGGTGCTAACTACCCTGGCGTGGCTGTTCGCCCGCCCGCCCGCCCCGGCGTTCTCCCTCTCCCCTGTTGTTTTCTCATTAGCTGCTGATTTCCATTGTTACCTCCGGTAGGAAAGTGCAAGGTCAGGTCTGCCGGGTTGGGCTTCTGATATATAATTACCAAGCTCAGAGAGGAAGGAAGGAGACAATAAGAGACTTGGAGGGAGAGGGAGGAGTAGTCCTAGTAGTTTCTTCTTGTTCGTTAGTTGCCCAGTACTTTGAATTCGATTTAAGTGTGTGTTGTGTGTGTTGTGTGTGTGATGTGTGTGATGTGTGTGTGATGTGTGTGTATGTGTGTGTGGCTGGAACCGGTTTCGGCAGCATTTGGGGTCAGTTTAGATGTTGGAACATTCAACTCATTTGAATTTCAAACAACCGTTGGGAAGGGGGGATTGTAAGCGAGCCTCAACTAGCTGCCATTCACTGTAGAGGAGTGGAAGGAGAGGAGACGAGGAAAGGAAACCACTTTAGACTATTGAGATGCACTCTGCATGTCTCCTAACCCCTCTGTGTGTCTGTGTTCTTTCCTCAGGGTACGCTGCAGAAGTTCGTAGACGATCTGTTTGAGACCATCTTCAGCACGGCACACAGAGGCAGCGCCCTCCCATTGGCTATCAAGTACATGTTCGACTTCCTGGACGAGCAGGCCGACAAACACTCCATATCAGACTCAGATGTACGACACACGTGGAAGAGCAACTGGTGAGTGGCCCTGTGTGTGTGTGTGTGTGTGTGTGTGTGTGTGTGTGTGTGTGTGTGTGTGTGTGTGAGCCTGTGTGTGAGACTGTGTCCGTGCATGTCTCTTACACAGTGTGTGTTAGAGAGATTGAGTGTCGTGTTGAAGTTGTGTGAGTGTTTTGTCATGTGGTGTGTGTGAGAGAGAGAGTGCACCTGGTGAGTGTGAGGGAGACGTAGACAGACGGAGTGTGTGCATGGTTGTACCTAAGAGCATGTGTTCAGAGAGGTACGGTGCGAGATTGAGATTGCTTTATGATGAGTGTTGGCAGATTCTCATACTAAAAATGTCTTCCCACTTTTCCACATCCCTCCCTCCCTCCCTCCCCCCCCAGTCTGCCTCTGCGGTTCTGGGTGAACGTGATCAAGAACCCCCAGTTTGTGTTCGACATCCACAAAAACAGCATCACGGACGCCTGTTTGTCCGTGGTGGCCCAGACCTTCATGGACTCCTGCTCCACCTCGGAGCACAAGCTGGGCAAAGACTCTCCCTCCAACAAGCTGCTCTACGCTAAAGACATCCCCAACTACAAGAATTGGGTGGAGAGGTACGATAACTGTTCAGTTCTATAATAATAAATAGAATCATTAGACTTGATTTACCCCTCAAAAGAAGGAGTCGATGCGAGATTACCATCGTTATTCAATTCAGTAGGTCTTTATTGTCCCCGAAGGGCAATTCAGCTGCATGAAATCACACACGAGAAAAATATTAAACATTTACGCAATGCAGAAAAAGGCATCACATAAAATGCCATGGGCAACGAGTAAGTTAGAGGTCATTGCTATTGGCTAAATTGATGTCACAAGCTATAAATTTGGTATGCCATTGAACTGTTTGCAAACTATCCCCTGCAATGAATCCCCCTAAATCTATACACCCCCCCCCCCCCACTAGCTCAATTCAACTCAATTGAAATGCTTCATTGGCATGATTGTTGGAAAGAAAAAATATATATATTGCCAAAGTGAGATCCAACTTTTAACCGATCTCTCTGTCTCTCTCTCTCTCTCTCTGTCTCTCTCTCTCTCTCTGTCTCTCTGTCTGTCTCTCTGTCTGTCTCTCTCGCTCTCTCTCTGTCTCTCTCAGGTACTACTCAGACATTTCGCGGATGCCAGCCATCAGCGACCAGGACATGAGTGCCTACCTGGCAGAGCAGTCGCGTCTGCACCTCAGCCAGTTCAACAGCATGAGCGCGCTGCACGAGATCTACTCCTACATCGTCAAGTATAAGGACGAGGTGAGGTTGCGCGGTGCTGCTAAATAACCTCACCTCTCCTCCATAGTTAACGTAGTTATTGACTGTACTGTACGCTTCGCTGCGCTGTTGGGAGGTTGCTCATTACAAGCGTTTCATTGTACCTCTCGGGAATGGGGTTCGCCCCAATGGTCTCTCCTCTATCCTCTCCTCTATCACTGCCTTCTCAAAACACCATTGGAGGAGAAGATTTGAGGTTTCTCCCCTTAGATACTCTCCTCCCCAATGCGTTTTGAGCAGGAATAGAGGAAAGACTTTTCCCCATGGTTGCACCCAGCCTTGGATATCAAGGGGAAGCATTCATTGCTTCTTTCCGTCAGGTTGTAAGCTTCTCCATTTTAGCTCTCAAAGCTGATTTCTCACTAGTTGATGTTGAACTGACTCCATTCCTCCCCCTCTTCGTCTCTGTCTGTGTTCAGATCCTTTCAGCTCTGGAGAAGGATGAGCAGTCGCGGAGGCAGAGACTGAGGAGCAAGCTGGAGCAGGTCATCGACACAATGGCCCTGGCGAGCTGAGGACCGGACCGCCAGACCTTCGTCCTCCTTCCTCTTCCTCGCCATCTCTACTCTCCCTCGCTCTCTTTTCACCCAGAGAAAAATGAACTAGAACTGAAGACATCGTGGTTCTCAAAAAAACCCAAAAAAACACGAAGGACAAGGCTGCAAGGACTGACGCAGGACACTGCACGGGGGGATTCAGCAGAGCTGGGCGGACCTGTGTGTGTGTGTGTGTGTGTGTGTGTGTTTAAGTGTGTGTGTGTGTGTGTGTGTGTGCGGGGTCCGTGTGTATGTGTGTGTGTTTGTGTGTCAGAGACCGGGACACTGGACATTTCACACTCACACACTCACCGCAAGACCGCAACACCGGAAAGCATTTGATTATCGTCGCTGTTGTCGTTGTGTTTTTTTCCCCTTTTTGATTTCCTGAGTTTTGCTGTGTTGGCGCCATGTTCCTGATAGCCAGGATGGCCGTTGGAAAGGAACTTGAATTGTTGGCGTCATGAACAGGATGGATGCCTTTTTTGGACCTTGACTATCTTCAGAGCCAATGGGGAGAGGCTCCTCGGGTCTCGTGACTCTAGCAGAGGGTCAAAGTTCAAGGACATTATGATTTTTTTTCTTCTTTTTTTGTATAAATGTAATCAACTGCCCACTCTCTGATCTCTCGCCACTTGTGTTACTGCTGAATTTGCACAATTTACAGAAACGTTACAAAGGAAGACTATATAGATATTATATATAAATACAACTACATTTTTAAGGAAACAAAGATTAGGGTTAAAACATTTTTTCCATTTTAACCAACAAACACAGTAAAAAAATAAAATTAAAAAAAAAGACATCAATGAAATTTGATATTTCAAGGAAATAAATCTACGTAGGAAAAAAAACAATGGAAAAAAAAAGTAAAAAGTTGTCCTGTGCCATGTTTTCTTTGAATGTTGTTTAGTGCAAATACATTTTGTTAGATGGAATGTGCTACAGTATGATTTAAATATGAACATGCCTAGTGACTGAAAAGAATTGTTTGAATAATAAAAGATCGGAAGATGCACATGGAACTGGCTGGGGTTTAGGGAGACACACATATATTGTCATTGTTTCTGTATCGGAAAAATGGCCGTAAAGGTTCTGTGAAAAAAGTGAAGTCATTTTCAATCCTCAGTGCAATGTTGGTTTTTCGAGAACCAAACACACACACGCTCTATTGTTACTTCAACTAAGAGCTCTTTTGAATCTTCCCGGGCTAAAGAATATGACAGCTTGTCTGTGGCTGAACAATGAAGTACATTGCACTACTTGAAACTATATACATTTTTACCCCCGCTACCTGTTAGCCACATCTGATTGACCAATCCTCATGGGGGTTGTATACAGTAGGTTAATGATTTGAATGATACATCTTGGGGTGTGGGGGAGGGAGGGGGGGGTTGCAGGCAGGCAGGTAGGCTGTAGAAAAATAATTACAACCTCATACAGCCCAAAGGTCACTTGTCTACCCCTTTTCGATATCAATCCACCTTCCTCTATTTCTTGCTCTATCTCTTCCTTCCGTACGTAAACCCCCTCATCTCCAACGACAGAGCCCAAACCCTTGGTGCTCTCAGACTGTTGCCCTCCTCTCTTCACAGTAGCAGTGTAATGAGGCCAGGTAGTGCTTTTGTAAGCCTCTTGGTCTGAAACAACAAAGTGGGGGAAAAGCCTTTTTCAGCTCCAGGGCCCCTCTCTTCTCTCATCTCTCCCAATGCTATTACGCGAATAGGGAGGCAAGGTGACGCTACAACAGAGGGCTTCTCCACCCAATATTGACATGAGACGGGTGCTGTAGCTCTCACCAATAGGGGGGTTGGAGAGGATATGGGTAGTATGGGGGAGGGGGGGGGGGGGTTAGACACCTCAATTCATTAGCAACACAAGGCTAAGTAATCCCCCCCTAGCCTCTGGCCCTTGTTTAAAGACAAGCCTATTGCCATGTGTGGCTTATAAGCTTTTTATTACTTCTCTTTTAAGAGGATCTTTTTCTCTTTTTTTGAAGTCTTGGAGTCATGGTTTTGACTTTGTGGTGAGTTGTTTTTTACTTTCATTTTCTATTTTTCTCTGCTTGCCGAAACACCAAACTGTGGTCTGTAATGATTTTGTTGATGTTTTTATTTTGTAAATTGTATACTTTGTTTATTCATTATGAACTCAAGCTATTTGCCATTTTCTTCATAATCAGGTTGATTTTATTTTATTTTTTAGTTATTTTTGTGTCTCTCCTTCTTTTCAAAGTGAATAATGTACATTACGGTACACAGAAGAGGAATATTGTTCTTTGGCTTTCTAAAGGTTGAGTACTTAACTGATCGAAAGGGTTTATTTTCCTGATCTCAATAAGATCAATGGAAAATATTGCATCAGACAAGCATCGGTGTCGTTTGTGATGGAAATGTGACTTGCTGCTTTACTTCGTACTTTGTTTGCAAACATTAGGGCTGTCATTTGACTCTGATCATTAATGCTGTTTCTATTCATTGTGCCAGAATCCGTAATACAATATAATCAGCATACAGATGCAGAACTCCCCCAAATATTCTTCCTTCAAGATGAGAAACACTGATATATACAACTGCTACAGTGTACTGCTTCTTGCTATAGGTCCCTCTTCACATGTTGTTGGTCAGGTCATTCCAGAAAGGTACATCATGTGTACTGTAGATGCTTTGACAGCCCAACAGAATCCTTTCAGGGACCACTCTTCCTGTTGTTAGCATGCTCGGACCAAACCACACCCAAAACTTAGCTCCAAAACAGGGTTCCTTTTTTGAGAAATCATGTGCCTGCCTGACCTGTACTGTAGGTGAGCAGCCATCGCACAAGGAATGAGTTTTGTTGCAATCATCCATATTTATGTACACATTGCAAAAAAACTCCACTGAAATGTGCTTAGTCCGCTTTACAAGGGGTTTTTAAGCACTTTTTCCCCTGAGTGTATGACTTTTTAGCTTTTTGCAGCGCTTATATGTGCTATTCAGTGCTCTTAGATCATGAGTACAGCAAATAGATTGCTTCCTAGGCCAGAGCTCCAGAGATTTTATTAACAGAGGGCCCATGAATTATCATCATCATAACCAAATACGGGAAAAATACGCCTTCCCCCTCCATAGCATAACACACGTGCTGCTCAGCCTGTCAAACCTGTTTACTGTGCTTCTCTGATCACCACCCTGGTTGGGCTTATGTTGAAGACACAACCTATTCTCCATTCTCAGGACCTTTCCCATTGCGTTCTAGTTCAGTTGTACAGTAGTTTGGTTGTTTAAACGTTACAACTGCGGGGGGGGGGGAGGGTTTAGCTTGCTTACTATTTGCATGACTGCTTGAGTTTTAGACCAATCTGCTTTGCAAGTCAGGAAGCTTCCTTGGGGGAGATACGATTAGTTTTTCTTCCCCAAAAAGAATTTAGATTGAAGATGTTTTCTATGGTGATTGACCTTGTATTAAATGTCATTGAAGTGGTACAATGTAGAGCATGTGCATTCGATAGCATCATGGCCGTTTTAATGTGATCAGGAGGAACCAACACTTGACGCCTGACATAAAGCCTACATAATGCTGTCATAAGAACAACATAGTGCCTGTCCGAATAGTTTGTAACAGTTTAACGCCAACCATACACTGTTATGAAGAATTTAGAAATACAGTTGAATTTTAGTGAATCGCCTCATGCTGTTTAGCAGGTGTATGTGTCGACAAAGGTGTCATGAATCGTTTGAACTTCTCAAGCTAAAGAAACTGATTTAGAACACTTCTATACCCAAGCATTAGATCACCTACAGTATCCTGTCATACCTACAATAATAATCCTATTGTCTTTCCAAGCCCTGACTGAATCAGTTGTAGTTCCTGGCACCATTTTGTTTCATCCTCCTTTCTTTCTTCCAATTGTGTCAAATTCAGTAGCTCTCCTTCTTTCCAAATGACAAACTGCATAGGATCCAAGAGAGTGCAAACAAATGAATTTCAGACAAAAATGGCAAAGGAATTTTAATACTACAATAATTCTGATACAGTACATTTAAAAAAAAAAAAGAGAGTTTCAGACTTGAAGCAACTGTCACAAGTTTGCAGGTTAACGTTCATTGTGTAAATATTGTTATTTCCTATTTTGCAGATTTACTACTTGTAAATAAACACGCATCAAGGAGAGATTAAACATTTTTTGCTAAATAAATGGTGTTGCTGTCTGTTTTATATGGGATTTGGAAGCACTTTCAGTCATACTGCTCATTACACAAGTAAGCAGCTCGGTTTTGTTTTGTTGAGAAGAGTCTATAAACACAACCAATCCCTAAACGCACACACACCTTTTCCAACGGTTATTGGTAACTGAACACTGAGTACAAATATACTGTACACTGAGGTCAGGGCCTGGGGCAACATCACAAGTGACTCTACCTCTGCTAACATTGTATACAATAATGTAACATTCTTAGAAGGCAGTGTCGTTACTCAGAGACACCACGGTAAAATCTTTGCCTCCTGGGTGTATTTTAATGTACTCATGAATGTTCCCCTAACCGTCTTCTATATACTGTTCATAGCTTTCTGCTACACGAGCTGATATGGAACAGTAGCCGTGTGTGTGAGTGAGAGAGGTGTGTGTGTGTCTACATGCAGCATATTGCAGTGTGGCAAGGTACAGTACGGAGCATCTTTTGAACCAACCAAAGCTACCGTGGCCCTGTTTTTGCGTGCTCCAGCTTAACGTCAGCACTTTCCCCCTACGGATTCAATGAGCCCAGATAGACAGGAAAACGTTATCGTTTGCACCATGTGTAACCAGCCGGGCTAATTCAATTAAAATTCCATCCGAGGAGGAACGCTGAAATTGCGTAATGGTCGTGGGAGCACTGAATCTAGTAATGATCCTGTCAAGAGGCAAATGATCTCTCCTCGCTAACATTATGATGAATTCCTCGGAAAGCACAAGATGCTCGTTTCCTCACTCGCATATGAAATGCTGTTGCCATAGTTAATAAAGCCATGAGCTGCTGTTTTTTTTCTTCTAATCTCGTTTGGTTACAATTGAAGAGTGGCACCATATGTTTTATCACACGCTAAACCGAATGAAATTGGAATTCTATTTTCGCAGAGGAGTCTTTTGGTATCTGTCAGAGTGCATCACATCAGGAGCATGGCGGAACCAAAAAACCTTGGGCTGGGGTATCTGGGGCTCTTAAATCCGGTGTGTGGTTCAGTTGTTCGGTGCGAGGCTAAGGTGACAGCCGTGACCGGCCGGGGGATGCTACGAGCAGGATTACTGTCAATGTTCCTAACTCAAAGGTGAAGAGAATAGGGTGATTGAGGTGTGTGTGTGTGTGTGTGTGTTTGTTTGATTGTTTGTTTGGAAGGGGTATAAAGTATAGTCCACAGGTAGTGCCAACCTTCAGTCCATCCTCCTACACACACCACACACACACACACATCTGTTCTCTCAAAGGAATAATTGGCCCACTCTGCAACGATAGGGAACTGAAGAGCTGTAGGATGTTTGTCAGGTGTGTAGGTCTCCGGTTGGGTATGTTAGAGGAATGAGACATTTGAAAGCTTAAGTTTCATTCCAGGGAGGAGGTAAATTTCAGAAAAAGAAAAGACTTTGAGAGTTTTGTACATCCAAAATAACTAATTAAACGTATAAATTATGCATTATAATGTGTTTACCAGTGCCAGTGTGTCTACCGGTACACATTGCTAATTAATCAATCTTAATTTAATCAGTGCTCGCCAACACTGTGGGTGGTAAAATCTATGACATTTGAGATTTATGTGATTTTCTATCAAACTGTCGTAGGTGTCCATGTAGCTTGTTTTGTGGTGGGGCCCTGCAGGCTTTTTATGACTGTTATAGCCCATATGCAGCATCTAAATCCTTTCTCTTAAAGGGGCCAGATGAATTCCCTTCAATAGCCATCTGTAAGGAGTGACTTATATTGTACCCCATTTGACTTTCTGATCCAGATGTGTCACCAACCACTTGCCCTGTTTGATGACTTAGGCTGAATCCTTCCTCCATCTTGCCTTGACACCTGTTATACTTATACAGGCATTTAGCAGGTGAGACCCCCAAAAAAAGATCCAATGTGATTGGGTCTGATTTGAAATGCTGTGGACGAAATTCTATTGAGTCTGAGGAAGCTCCACCCCTCCAACACTGAGCACCTCCTTCTACATGCTGTTGTTTTTCATTTTTGTGCTAAAGTTGTTTACACAAGCTAGCGAGTTAGCTACAGTAGAAGTTAGCGATATAGATTGTCTTGAGTCAGTCACCCTGGAGGTATGTCTTCTGGAACTTTCTTGTGATAAATGATTGGTGCTACGACCTGTAAGTAATTTCATTTTGAACATCAACAGCCCACCCGCTTCTGACTGCTCAATCGACATTGAACAAGCTATGTTTGACAAACACTGGAGTGGAGCGCGTTCTCGTGCAGAGCGCCCTGAGTCTGTCGAGAGAGACTACAGTATTCTTTGACCAATCCAATCATATTAGATCGATGATGCATTTTCAATTCAAACAGGGCCTTTGTCTCCACATACTGTATACACATGGTCTCCTCCAGCTGTGTAGTTGTCTCATGCAGTCCGAGCCTTAGTTTGTGTGGGTCTTTGCTCACTGATTTTCTCTCTCCTCTGATGTTAATGTCTCAGCAGGTAGAATCGTTAAGGACAGCATCTCCCTGTGAGGCCTAGAGAAAATCCATTCCCTGCTTCGCTGACCTAACGAATCCTGTTGTTCTGATGAACACACTCGGACCAGCCGTTCTAATGGACTTGAGAACTCTGCTCTTGTTTACGATGTTCACCTGGCACCATCTTTATTGACACTTCAGGGGCTTAACTTCACCTTATACTCAATATACTATGTCAACCAAAAGTCCTGGTCATTCTTCTTCTTCCAAGGTCAAGAACCATGCGTCAGAGTAGATATTATGACATATTGGCACAAGATATCCTGTTGGGAATTAAATAATTCATAAAATTTTTTTTAAAAAAAGGTCAGACTCATATTATTACACAATTATTGCAATGGAAAATATATTTGCCGATAATAGGTTGTTATTTCATCGTTTTAGACTGAGATGAATGGAGCTGCTAGTAGTTGGACAGCCTAGAAATACACAGCTTTGTTAGCCCCCAATTCAGCTCACTCTCCCCTATTATCCCTTTTTCTATGACCAGACACTCTAAAAGTACCAATAGAGATGTACTGCAAAGACCTGACCTGTAAGCACCTCTTAATTCTCCTTTTGCTCCCCCGCCCTCCCCCACCCCCCACCCCCCTTTGGAGACCTGCGGAACAAGGAGGTGGTCCGGGTTTTCCAGGCTGTCGGATTCGCCTGTCTCCCTTCCCAGTGATGGGGTCAGTTCCCAATGGAGTGGAAGGTGTCTGTCCGATTACCCGAAACACTCCTCACACCTTCGCTCAAGGATGGAAAGAGGGAGTGGGGGAAGATTGTGTGTGTAAGGGGGTGGGGGGGTTAGAGGGCAGGGTGGTCATGGGGAGATGGCCCCTCACCAGACATAAACGTTTGATTTAATCTCAAAGCTCCGTTTGATGACTGCTCTGCCTTGAAATCGGCTGTTGGAATCATCACTAATGGCTGGAGTAGTCTACAATATCACAAACACAATGCAGCATTCTTTCATGTTAAAATGTGTGGCTTGGTTTTTTTTCTGTTGTTCTATGTCTGGGGGGTTCCATGAAATGAACTTGAAAGGCATTGCATCTGCTCTAACAATGAGTCTGACAGTCTCTTTGGCTCTATTTTGGCTCAAGCTTTGTGGATGTGCAACAAAGAAGCCAAATAGAGAGTTAGTCTCTCATTATTATTGGCATCTCTCTCTCAGAAGTTCCCTTTATCTCCACACACGTCCGTAACATAAAGGTGTGCAGTAAAAGGTGGAATAAAAAACATTTTTGCCTCTTGTCAACTTGTTAGTTGTAATGAACAGCATTTTGGCCAGCCTGTACAATGTAACGTAGGCTTACGTTTTTTAATGAGCCATATGTCAGCCACATAGTGTACATCTGCTGAGGAAAATATGTTGTGTACATTTCATTTAATGTACGGTAGTGAGTTAATGACAACAAACAACTACACATTCCAAGAGCAGTAACATTGCTTCATATTTTGCAGGTGCAGCAATAAAAAGATGCTTACATATTGTAATATGTTGTATCTTATACATTGTAACCCACAGGTTGTTCAGTGTTCCATTGTGCCATATAATGTATGTGGAGGCTACAAGCCCCAACCTCAGTCAGCCCCTGACCACCCCCAGTCACTCCCTGACCCAGTCACTCCCTGCCCCCCCCCCCCAGTCAGCCCCTGACCACACCCAGTCACTCCCTGACCAGCCCCAGTCACTCCCTGACCAGCCCCAGTCACTCCCTGATCCCTCCCAGTCACTCCCTGACCACCCCCAGTCACCTCCTGACCCAGTCACTCCTTGACCACTCCCTGTCACTCCCTGATCCCCCCCAGTTACTCCCTGACCCAGTCACTCCCTGACCACCCCCTGTCACTCCCTGATCCCCCCCAGTTACTCCCTGACCCAGTCACTCCTTGACCACCCCCAGTCAACTCCTGACCCAGTCACTCCCTGACCACCCCGTCACTCCCTGACCCCCCCCCCCACCCCAGTTACTCCCCTGCCCCCCCCAGTCACCACCCGCCCACCCCAGTCACCCCCTGATCCAGTCCCTCCCTGACCCAGTCACAGTTACAGTGCCCTGCGTAAGTAATGGTACAGTGAAGCATTCTTTCTTCTTTTGGCTCTACTCTCCAAAAGTTTGGATTTTAAATCAAACAATTACTGAGGTTCAAGTAGAGATCCTCAGTTTTTATTTGATGGTATGTGTGTACATATTGGTTTCACCAATCAGAAATTACCACACTTTTTGTGCATAGTCCCCCTATTTTAGGATACCCAAAAGTAATGGGACAATTGTGCAGGTATAAGAGACTCAGCAACCACAAATGGGCTGGTGGGCCAAGAAAGACTTCCACAGTGGATGACCAAAGAATGCTTACCATAATTAATTAATTACTAATTAATACCCCAAAACAACTGTCTCACAGATCAGGAACATTCTCCAGGAGGTAGGCGTGAATGAGTCAGAGACTACCATCCACAGAATATGTCACTAGCCAAACTACAGTCACATAACTGCAAGGTGCAAACCACTAGTTATCATAAAAAAGGATGGTCAGTTTACAGTTTGCTAAAAAGCCTGCAGAGGCCTGGAAAAATGTCTTGTTGACAGATAATATTAATATTATCATTTAGTAGAGTGATTGCAAGAGGAAAGTTTGGAGAAAAGTTGATGTGCCCAAGATTTACAGCATACCATGTCACGTGTGAAACATGGTGCATGTGTTAGGTTTGGGCATGTATAGCTGCCACTAGAACTTGCTAACTTGTCTTAATTGGAACTGCTGACAGCAGCAGCAGAATGTATTCTGAACTGTACAGAAACATCTTTTCTCCTCCAAAGTCATTGGATGGCACTTCATCGTGCAGTAAGACGATGACCCAAAACATACTGCCATAGCAACTATGGAGTTTTTCAGGACCAAAAAGTGGAAAGGTCTTGACTGGCCAAGTCAATCAGTCAGATTTAAATCCAGTTGAACATGCATTTCATTTCCTGATGATAAGATTTTAGGCAAAAAGACATAAAAACAGACCTTTGAACAGTTTTCATCTCAGTCATTGTTTAAAAGCCTGTTAAGTGGTTGGGCTTCGGCCATCTCTTCAACAGGTACTATTCAATCAAGTTTTCCTGTTGTGGACTTGTGATGTAGACTACATTATCAAGGCCCAGGGGATTACAATGTGATTTTCCTTTTTTTTATTTGATTACTTCTATCTGTGGAATTTCTACACAGACAGAACCGATTTGGTAAGACCAATCATTTTTCATTATGTAGCTCCTTTTGCCTTCTTGTGCATATTTTTGGATTATTTCTTTCCGGATTTTGGGATATTGGATGTTCTGGATATTAGACTTCATTGGATTTCCTTCCATAGGGTACAGAGACATTGTTGATATTGGGCCTTTTCCTTTTTTCAGTTTTGACTGAGGGGGTTTTGCTTTATTTGTATTATTTATGCCTGATAGCATTTTCTCAAACAAATTCCATGATGGCATTTTAAAATGTTCGTTTTCCTTCATGAATATGTTGATTTCTCACAAAGAATTTGAGGATGCAAATTCCTTATCAGGCATTAGCAAGACCTCCTAAATCCCTCAAAGATGGCTGCTAAGCCGTGCCCTTTTCCCCTTTATTACTTTTGTCTTCCGGACCTCTCATGTCTGATCAACTGAACAGTTCAAAAGATGTTACATATTCAGCTTGGTCTCTAAGCCCCCCACTACCACCACCCCTTCGCCACTGTCACTTTGATGTCAGAGTAGCGTCGCTCTCCTCTCAACGAGCGGGCGCTCATGAATTAATTAGGTGCGTTTCCACGGCAGCTTGTGATCAAGTGCATTGTGAGGCAAAGATAAGCCGCGGACATCGCTTGGCGATGGAACTGACACACAGGCCTTTAATTAGTCAAATTAATTAAAGAGAGGGGGGAGCACTGTGCAATGAAGGGGGGAGGGGGGGTGTGTGGATTGAGCATCAAATACCTGGAGATGACATTCAACCCCACAATTCCTCACCTATCTCTGGCTAAGAGATAAGACCGTCACCGCCCCTTTAAAGAGAAAGGGTTAACTATCTAGGCATGCTGTTTATTCATTGATGGTGTTACTCTGGCAAAGTCCATTAAGACTTGTCACAGTACTTCATCTGTAGGCTATGGCTTATGAATGAAAAGCATGGTCAATAAAACAACGCAAGGTCACAATGATGATGTTCAAGATTCAAGATTTCAAGATTCAAGATTCTTTATTTGTCACGTGCATACAAGTATACAGTGAAAAATGGTGTAAGGTGTAATGGTTTTGTTCTGTTCACCTATTGTATCCGTGGAAACTGGTGGAGGTAGAAATCAGAAGGCAGGGTCATTGTATTGCATGGAAGGAAATGAGGAATGGTATCAAACATTGCCATACCATTCCTCATTCTGTTCCACGCGTTCCAATGAGCCCTTCTTCCGATTCCTACCACCACCAGCCTCTGCTGGTATACTACAGTAAAGAATGTTGCACTCTTGAAGGTTGTTGTACACCTCACAGGGTCTGAACAAAGCAGGTGCTTTGGACAGCAAACGCATTCCATAGTGCTACCTCCTTATGATGATAACATTGTATATTTGAATGTTTCGAAATGGTTCAGGCCTAGTCACATGACTGCATGCCTTGAGTGCCACATTCTAGTTACATTCAACTGTAATGTTTGTCCCACTCAAAGAACCCGCTCGTTGGAAACGTTTGCCAAACGGTTGAGAATTTTCCGATCAAGTTTGCATCGTTCACATCACGTCATTGGCACCGCAAAATCCGCCTTCGTCATGTCTACCATCTTAAAACGAAAACATCTTTTGATCTGACTCAATTGATCTGACTCAAAAGTGGCATTGAATCAACTGCACCTTTCATAAGGAGCACTCCATAACAACACAATAAAGTTATGAAGGCCAAGAAGCAGAAGAGAACTCTTATGAAAAGAGCACCACATCGAAGAGTGACTGTGCCGAGACCGTGTTCTGAATCCATCTTGCCCGCCAGTTGCGAAGGTTCACAGTACACTACTTTGTACTCCTCCTTTAACGCCCCAACTCCTCTCCTCTGACTGGCCATGAATTTTTCATTGCTCCTGTTGCATGTCTCTCTCTCCCTCTCCCCCTTTGTTGACCGAGCGCGCCTCTGCCAAGCCTTCAAAAAAGCCGGCACTCTCGACCTTCTCTTCTCTCTGACTGAATGGCATTTCTGTTCAGTGGAAGGCGAGATAGAGGGAGAGAAGGTGAGAACGGGAGCTAGGTCGTATAGGCTCGAAACGCAGCACTGCGGTGCACTAGATAGATGGAGAGAGATGACGTCAATGTCAGTCGTCATGGTTACACTTGTCAGACAGTCGAAGGAGATTGTTAGGGAGAGAAGAGCAGTAACACTACACAGGTTTACCTCGTATACTTGAAAAACAGGACAGCAATAACTCTAGCCTTCTATTAAACAGTTGTGGTATGTATTCATATTTGGTATCAAGATATTGATCCTTTTAAAATCTAGTTAAAAAATCTAGTCTTTTGAGGTAATAACAAGACTTAATCATATTAGGCTACACATGTAAAGGTATTGAATAAATAATGGATTAAGTTTGAAGTACGGACATGAAATCTCAGAGCTTGTACCGTTAATCAAAGGTGAAAAATGTATAACGTTCCAGGGATAGCAGCTGGGACAAAATGCTACCCACATTGCTACCCTGCTGGGGTTCTCATTATAAAGTGATAGAGTTCTCCGATCTCTCCAGCCTAACATCTGCCCCCACCCACTTTCTACACACACACACACACACACACACACACACACACACACACACACACACACACACACACACTACAGATACCCATTAGTCAAGGTCTGGTGAGGACATGGAACTTAATGCGGGTGGGAGTCGGAACGAGGGGGGGGGAGAGGGGGAGCAGGTGTGTGGATAGTAATGATCAGGTGGAGACGGCCACTCCGTCTCCCTCCATCGCTCTTTCAGCCAAAGAGCGAAGGAGAGAACATGGGGGGGTTCACAGAGACCAAGAACCCAGAGAGAAGATGCTTTGGATCGGCCAGCCAGTCCACTCCAGCCCCCTCCAGCCCCCTCCAGCCCCCACCCTCTCCTACATCCACCTGAGCTCTCATCATCAGAGCCAGAGAGGTGACTCAACAACACTGTCTGTCAGAGGAAATAACCAGATGCCAACGACATGGAGAGTCTTGGTTTGTTGGCCCATTTGATTTTATTTTGCACTTGTTCACTCTCCCTCATGCATTCAAATGCATAGCCTAGACCAGAGGCTGTTTACAACATATTTTTCTCACACCAGTCCACTTCTTTCAAATCTGTCAGGGTGTGTGCGTGCGTGCGTGTGTGCAAGTGCACACTTCGGATGGAGGGGGTAAATAATCAGGCTGCAGCCTTGAGATGTATACCAAAGATGTATCAATAGAGGTAGTAGGTTTCTTTTATATATATATATATATATATATATATATATATATATATATAGTGAAAAAAAACTGACCGACGGTGCCTTTAATACATTCTTACAACGCATGATAGTGCCTGATGCTGCACAGTGAGGTGTAGTAGTGCACGATTTCACACCATTGTGACACATCTCTCCCGCAGGGGTCTGCCCCTGATCAGAGGGTGCAGTGACCGTCACATTGATCGGGTCGGTCATGGTCATAGTCCATTTCTCTGGCCTGGACTGGCCTGGGTTTGAATGTTTGTTCAGTCGGAGGACACACAAACATACACGTTAACAAGTCATGTTGCCTGATCAACACTCTTTTCTCGCTACTACACTCACCCACGTACATTTGTGTTGTGGTTTATTTATACACTCTTCTTTTCTTTAAATATATATTCTATTTTCCCTACTGCAAGAACAGTAGTTTGGCTTTGTTAATCCACCCCATTGACTTGCAAATACTTCCCTTTTCTCTTTTTGTTTGTCCAGGCAGAATGCTAAATTCCCTCTGCATAAGGAAATGGGGAGATTCATTTCAACAGTCACTCACGGACACAAACATGCACGCGGACACACACTGCACACCAAGGCAGCTGACAGTATTTAATCAATTTTGCACATTGAAAACTCTCAGATGGAGTTTTATGTCAATGTCAAATTGCCTTGAATAATATATATAAAGAGCTGATTTCATATATTTCAAAGGTTTTTACTTGCCCCCCTCTGAGTCTCTCTCTCTCTCTCTCTCTCTCTTTCTCTCTCTCTCTCTCTCTCCCTCTCTCTCTCTCTCTCTCTCTCTCTCTCTCTCTCTCTCTCTCTCTTTCTCTCTCTCTCTCTCTCTCTCTCTTCTGAGCACTCTTCCGGGGCATGCGTCTGAGCTAAGTAGGCACCGTCCTCTGCGGGAAGAAATGTATCTGGTCCTCGCCCATCTAAATAAGTGACACACGCTCTCATGTTTACCCAAAATCGTGCCAAGGCCCCAGCTAACATCAAAACCAGGGTACGAAAGTACAAACTCAAAAGGAATCTTTGAAAAATCTCTATGAATATTTCAGCACTCTGGGCTGAGTTTTTCCACTTACATTAAAGCAGGAAGTTTATGTATGTATGATGTTGAGCAGAAATGCAGACAGATCAATAATAAAACAAAGTCGGTGGCATCGAGACCAAATTGCAGGGGCTGATGTTGTCTGATCTTATCTACTGTGGGTAGCTCCGACAGGTCCGATCGGTCCCTGTGTAGAAGTCTCAGAGAGAGGACCAAAGTTAGAACGCAGTCCCCGAAGAAATCCTGTGACAACGATGACCCACACTAAAAGCAGCCCATTTAGTTAGACACATACAGTCAATAGCTGAGTTTGAACAATGCAGAGAAAATTGGGGTTTGTTTTTCTATAGATCATTCAACCCCTACAAACGTATGTTCTGCAGGTTGAAGGAAAGACATGAGAAAATGGCATGGGACACAACTGAGATGGATCATTCTAGGTAGTGTGATGTTCTAACTTCGTCTTGGTGCTTTCTTCCCTTTTCATCAAAATGCGCTGTCAAAGCTGTAAGTATTGCATTACACAATGCAGTCACTCTTTCTCTTTAACTAAAGATGGAGTGAAAAGTTTTCATAAAAGTTATGAAAGAAAGAGTTGTGTGGGCACAAGTTGGTGTTGTTTGAAGCCCCCGACAAGCATTTTGCCTTTATTTGATATCCTTGCTTCAATCGTGTTTCTCACATACTGTGAGTGCACTAAAACAGAGCCTTGCGTCACACATTGTAAAAGCTTCAGCCTTTCAAAAGAACCAAAACAAAACCCACATGAAATGACAGTAGCTAGCTCCCACAGTGGCGCAAAGCCAGACAGAGATTTTTAGCCATGCAACCTGAGTCTGAACCTGAATGGGAAGACCTTGAAAATGCAAAACCACTGCAACAGATATAGCCTTGCATGTATCCCAATTTTAAGTAGTGGCTAATTCCTTTTTACATTAACATTTTAGTAATTTAGCAAATGCTTTTATCCAAAGCGACTTACAATAAGTACATTTGTCTAAGGAAGTTAATCAACTACACATCAGTCATTGTAAGTAAAACCTTCAATAAGAACAAGTGCCATCGGCAGTTTTGTTTTTTTCTTCTTTTTTTTCTGTTCTGGTAATGTAGGGTGTTAAGGGGCGGAGAGGTCTGAGGAGGAGGAGCCCAGATGTACCCTAAAGAGGTTCTTTAGTGTAAGCCGGAAGATAGGTAGTGTCTCTGCCGTCCTGTGACAGTGGTGGGAAGCTCATTCCACCACTGCCGCACCAAGACAGAGAAGAGCCGTGACTGAGCAGACCGACCACTACGTCCTCATAGAGATGGTGGTGCTAAGCTGTCAGCAGAGGTGGAAGAATGGAGTGATCTGTCCAGGATTTAGGGACTGACCATCGTTTTCAGATAGGATACCACTCTGTAAGCGAGCACCAGTGTCTTGAATCTGATGAGAGCTGCTACTGGGAGCCAGTGAAGTGTGCAGAGGAGGGGGGTGACATGGGGAGATTGAACACCAGACGGCCATCAGAGTTCTGATGGCGGAGGCAGGGAGCCTGGCCAGAAGTGAGTTGCAGTAGTCTAGGCGGGCGATGACAAATGCCTGGATTAGGAGTTGCGCTGCTTCTCTCGTGAGGAACGGGTGTATCCTTCAAATGTTGTAGAGAAAGAATCTACAGAAGCAGGCCATCGCTGTGATGTTAGCCGCACAGGACAGTTGGTTGTCGAAGATCACCCTCTTTGCTGTGTGGGTGATGGAGAAGTCTTGGAGAGGGCAGGCTTTCCCAGGAAAGAAGAGGAGCTCAAATAGTTAGCAAGCTTGCAGACGTCAGCTTTCAAATCAATTTATGTTCTGATAACTAGCTGGCTAGCTAACTAGTGTACTTCAGAACTATGAATCATGTATGGATACACATTTACTTTTACTGCATATACATCCCTGTGCTAAACACACAAGGACGAGGGTGATTGGCTATTCAAATAAAGCCCATTTCTGACGTCAAGACAGGGACTAATACCACACCTTATAGAAACAGTTTGAAAAAGGACATACGTTTCAACACAGAACATACATTTCACATTTTCACAGTATTTATTCAATATACCATTGGGCAAAGAACATTCAAAAGACAGGAAAATTAGAATTTCGACTGGAGTGGGCCTTTAAGGGGAACGTTATGCATTGGTGGAGAGGATCACAGATACATATACACACAGCCAACAGACAGGCATGACCAATGAGGAGGAGTTTAGGTGGACATCAGTATCGCTGATGAGGGTCATACATCACATGCATTACCAGGGTATCCGCCAGTCTACGTCCTCCAAGCCCCTATCCAACCCCTGTTACTCCTTTGTCTGATTATGACCTTAGTGTGATGGGGGGAAATGGGGCCTCTTGACTCCTAGCTAAAGGAGACATAGCACTGCTAAGCTCAAGTAATGGAGGAGGGGAAGGGGATTTGTGCCTCTGAGTGGGTAGGTCATTCATCATGATTACAGGTAAAAACTGGACCTGGACCTGTGACAGGCATTTCAATTACACTGCAGCCCTTTGAGGAAATATCAGCCAGGTGGCCATTTTGGCCCTTGAATGTGAGTCTTTGCAGTTGCACTCTCGCTGGCCCTGATTCGGTTGGTCTCACAAATCCTGTTATGAGAGTTGTTGTTTATGTCCATAGGGCTGTAATAGGAACAATGCTATCACATACCACAATGCATAAAGGAATATACAAGGAGTTTGTAGGCTATACATCAGTTGTGAGACTATTTAGTCCGTTTCATGTAATTACTATTATTGGCTAATTCTGTTTGAGATTAGTGGCTGCCATGTTGGCACAAGCATTTCCATGACAATGACAATCTTGTCAGAATGCAAATGTGATCATCTTTGTTGTGGAACTTCTAGAGTCGATGTTGAGGAATGTTTGCTGAATTCTCTATATCTTTGACTCTGGCAAATTGTTACAAGCTACTTCCTACAAACTGATAATAGTAGCCTTTAAAAGGTTGGGTAATGAGCTTTCTCACTCTCATTGTCCCTCCTTTTTTACTCCCCGCTATACCTGCTTAATATTCAGACAGCAGCTCCACGAAACTTCAAGCACGCGGGGCAATTAGCCGGCTCGCGTGAGATAATTTGCTGGAAAAGTTAGCACAGCTGCATCTCACAGGCCTAACGATTACAAATTAAGGTGGAATATATTTGGAATGGAAAGTTTAGAGGAGGTAGACTGAGGAGAAAATAAAGTAAAAAACTAAGAGTTTCTTACAAGCTGTTGAAACCGTTGTTTCCTTGTGTTTTGACAATGGATGCTCATTCTCCCCACAGGTTGAGATATCCGTGTTATGGTAAGTCTCTAAATCGTCTGTGACTTCACGATAGCTATCCAACCTTGATGGCTTTCCTTCCTGGCAGATATGATGTTTCTTTCCCCCCACGCATTCGTCACTAGAAAGTTTGTTATTATGCTTTCATTCAGCCTGCGAAAGCAACACTTGTCAGAGATATTTTGAAAAAGTTTTGTTTCTGTCTCCCCACAGAAGTAGTAGAGAGAGGGATGATTGGGTGTATGACTGGAGAGAAGAAAGGGGGGGGAAACAACTCAATGATGGATGGCAACGAACAGGCAATTATAAGCGACATACCAGACATCTCGCACACAGTAGATATCACACACACTGGCAGCAAGAGATAATCTCAATGCTTTCTCTCAGCAAATGAGAAGAAGGAAGAGTGCATATAGGCTACAATCCATTTAGAAACACAGCCAAGCACATACAGTAATTAAACATATAATGTGTAACTACACACTCACCCACTCATATATCCACACATTCATACATTTATTTGAGATGAATTTATCTGGCATAGTTTGGTGTATCAGATACACACACACACACACACACACGCACACACCCCTTTGCTTAGATTTTCAGTGTGACACAAACAAATACACAGACCTTTTCACCGAAACATTTTGGCACACATTAACAGAAACATAGTCGGATATACAATAAGACACACACACACACACACACACACACACACACACACACACTCACACACACAAGTGTGAAGCAAGATGGCAGGCATGAAGTTTATTTTCCAAGGTGTTACAGAGCTAAAGAGAGAAGAGGGGGGGGGGGGGGGGGCTGGGTAAATGCAAGGAGACGTATCGAGGTCACTCACTCACTCTGTAATGAATATGTAAGAAGAGGGAGAAGATGCAGCTGTTACACTGGTAAACGTTACTGCAATACTGGAGAGATGAGAGGGGAGGAGAGGAGAGAGAGGGGGAATGGAAAACTAAAGAGGATGTGAGAGTGCAGGGCGAGCAGGAAAGAGAGCAGGGAGAGAAGGGGATGTCAGAGGATGGAGAGAATATGTTAGAATTAGCGAGGAAGAGGGCACAGGAGTGGGAAAGACTGAACGGAGGAATGACATTCAGAGTGGATTGTAGGGGGGAGAAGAGAGGGGGAGTGAAGGAGAGGGTGAGAAAGTGTGTAAAAGAGGGAGTGAGAGGAATGAATTGGAGAGTGGATTGGAGGCAGGGAGAGAGAGAGAGAGCATAGTAAAAAGGGTGAGCAAGAGGGGAAGCAGGAGAGGTAAAGCTCCTGGAGCGAAGGAGAAGAGGGAGATGGTAACTGACATGAAGAGAGAGTGAGCAGAAAGATGAGTATATGGAAAGAAAGACAAAAGCCAGAGAGAGAGAGAACTACTGAATGGATGATGTTAGAGAGGGATTCTTTAGCAGATGCAAGCAGTTGGGAACAAGAACATATTTTCATCTTGGATCAAAGTACGATATTTAATATTCAGTACCACATCTCTTTGACCTAAATCATTGAAAACAATTTATTTACAATTTAGGTTGCATAATACATAATTTATATCATAATGCGTATGTTCCCATACATACAGTTGGTACAGTGTCACTCCAAAGAGGCCACGCCCCCCGAGGGGACAACTGCATAAATCTCTCATATGAGCCCATGAAAACAGTGCCGATTTTCAGAGCTAAAACCCCTTATTTGTCACCAATTATTTTCAATACAGTTTGAGTCGGTAGGTTAGACAACTTGTCTTGGGATTATTTCCAGATGTTGGGCCCGGTGGAATGTGCCACATATATAGAAAAGTTGAATAAAGTTGGCCTCAAAACATGCCCCTCAGCATGCCAGAATAACGCTGCTACTGCTAGCCAAACTATGGGGTGACATACATAACAAGCCTGATGTGACATAACCAGCTATTTACAGTTACTACAGTACTGAATCTCCCGGTACATCTGCTCTTATTTAGTTTACTTTGCAAAACTTATGAATGTTTTTATCAGAGAAGTTAGCTGCTGTAGATGGACAGAGTTGGCTAGCTCTCTCCTAACTGCCTGCAGCCACCGGGCTCATCTCTTTCCTTGTAACGATTAGGAACAATAAAAAAAAAAATCCTAACCCCAATTTTCGTTTGCTGGCAGTACAAAGTTCAACAAAGCAACTTTTGGGCATTTTCATATTTAAAAAAATTGGCTAGCAATGCTGTATTAAAAACAGGGCAGTTTCAATGCAAGCCTATGGGAGATAGGAGTTTCTGTCCCCTCTGGGAACGTTGGTGGGGCCTGGTTGTGATGCAACAAAGGAACTACAAGGATGTACTGTAGAACACAGAACCTTTTTTGGACCAGTAGGTTCACTATACACAAGGATATGTGCTAATGAATTACCATCACAATAGCATCTAAAAAAAAAAAATGTGTGGGAACTGCAGGTGGTCTTAAGTGGGGGGAGCAGAACACATTTGTTACTCATTTACCCCCCATCCGTTTGTGTTGAAGAAATACACACACACACACACACACACACACACACACACAGACACACACACACACAAACACACACATATACACACACACACCCACGGCTCCGTAGGAGACACCAGGAAGGCACAGGTATCCCACTGTCACAGACAAACTCGCTTCCTCCTCCCGGAGAAACTACGCACACATTTACATTACATTTTCATACAGGAGATTACATTTACAAACACACACACACACACACACACACACACACACACACACACACACACAACCTTGCGTCTGGCCTATATTGTGCATCCCAAATGTGCCACATAGTCAATTCATCACAACACACTCTCCAGACCTCCATTGGGAAAAGAACAAGGGAGGGAGGGGAGGGAAAGAGAGAACAGAACTTGGGGATCAGGTCAGAGGTCATTCACCTCATCCAAAGCCTGGGTTGTTTATGGATTTGATATTCAGGAGTTTCTTCATAAGACACTCCTACATATCCTACACACATCCCACATTATACTTCCTTTTATCACCCTTTTCATGTTCAGTTCAACGCATGAGAGAGAGAGAGAGAGAGAGAGAGAGAGAGAGAGAGAGAGAGAGAGAGAGAGAGAATAATACACGGTTTTATGAAATAAAGAAGCAAAGTAAATGTCAGAATCATCCAACTCCAAATGAATATTAGAGCAGGACCCGCTTTGTGGGAATTTCCAGAGAGGCAGGAGACCTTGAGGAAAAAAAGACCTTGATGAAACTTTCATCTAACTTCTAGAACTTCTCTCAGAGTTTCTCTTTCTTTTCGTGTAACTTTCACCTCAAAGCTTTTGATTCAACAGCACTACTCCTCTTTCCTCGTATGTATTCATGCAGAAGTATGAATTATTATCAAGTGATCTAGAAATAATCCCCTTCACTTTATGACATCTCAAGAAATTTCCCACAATTGCTTGTGTGTATGTGCAAGCTGTGTGTCTGTATGTGCATGAATGCAGGTGTGTGTGTGTGTGTGTTTGTGTGTGTGTGTGTGTGTGTGTGTGTGTGTGTGTGTGTGTGTGTGTGTGTGTGTGTGTGTGTGTGTGTGTGTGTGTGTGTGTGTGTGTGTGTGTGTGTGTGCGCGCGTGCGTATGCCTACTTTTATGTGAGAGTCTTGGTGTGTGGTCCTGTCTCTTTGTTTGCGTGAGGCTATGACCCTTGGCTTTTCCCGAAAAATGGTGTGAAATGGAGAGAGAAAGAGGGGATGTGATGAATAGTATGGTCTGGGTGAGAGAGAGAAGAGGAAATACATTTGGAATGGTGAAGCCTGTTCTCAAGTCAATTAATTTAATCTTGTTTAAAGTCAGTGTGTTGTTGATAGTTTTGCTGTGTTTTGCTGTAGCTATCCTGCCTGAAGCTCTGGGACCTAGTTTCTGTTGAAAGCTATCTGTTTGAAGCCAATTGCTATCAATCTCCAGTGGGAGGGCCTGAAACTATTCTGCAAGGTATTTAACCCCTACTCACCTTGGACTAGGACTAAATACATTTGGATTGAGTGGTGAAGCCTGTTCTCTAGACTAAGTAAATTAATTTAATCTTGTTTAAAGTGAGTGTGTTGTGTGTTGTTGATAGTTTTGCTGTGTTTTGCTGTGGCTATCCTGCCTGAAGCTCTGGGACATAGTTTCTGTTGAAAGCTATCTGTTTGAAGCCAATTGCTGTCAATCTCCAGTGGGAGGGCCTGAAACTATTCTGCAAGGTATTGAACTCCTACTCACCTTGGACTTGGACTAAGTACATTTGGATTGAGTGGTGAAACCTGTCTGGTCATTAACTGATCGTTAGGTGGGAGGGGCTGCAACCCTGCTAGTCATCAGCAATTACAGAATCTGCATTTCTATCCTAAAATTAAGGTTTAAGAGCGACAGCCTTTTGACACAAAGACGAAGGAGTCAATCTGTGGAGTCCATCGAGGAAGGCCAAACTACTTAGTATTTTTATTCTATTTCATTACTTTTTCACTACTCTAAGTGTATTGAGTGCTACCTATATCTTGTATTGCCCACAAACCCTCTATCTCTATACCGGCAAGTATCACAATGTGCTTTCTCCCCATTCCTGTTATTTCGTCCCTCAGGAGGACACATCAACGCTACCTCCCCTCGCAACCATTCCAATCTAATCTACCCATAATGCTTAACTGACCACGACCTCAATGTCGCGGGAGGACTCTGGAACTGCCAGTCAGCGGTCCGGAAAGCAGAGGCTATCTCAGCTTACGCCTGCTTCATGTCCCTCCACTTCCTTGCCCTCACAGAGACATAGATTACACCGGAAAACACAGCTACTCTGGCAGCCCTCTCTGATGCCTACTCCTTTTCTCATTCCCCAAGACTCTCTGGTCGAGGGGGAGGCACAGGACTCCTCATCTCACCTAAGTGGTCACATAATGTCCTTCCCCCGTCACACCTGTACATATCCAACTTCGAATTCCATGCTGTTTCTGTCACCTCCCCTGTCAAACTTCATATTGTTGTCATCTATCGTTCACCAGGTCAACTTGGCGACTTCTAAGAAGAGATGGATGTCCTTCTCAGCTTCTTCTCTGAGGATGGTACACTGCTCTCACTACTGGGTGACTTCAACATCCAGTCAGAGAAGCTTTACTCGTCGAGAGTACTTGACCTTCTCTCCTCCTTCAGCCTTACCCTGTCCCACTCTCCTCCGACTCAATAGACGGGCAATCAGCTTGACCTTGTCTTCACCAGATCCTCCCATACCTCCAACCTTACTGTTACCCCTCTTCCAGTTTCTGATCATCATTTTATATCCTTCTCCCTTCCCCTCAAATCCACCCCCTCCCAGTCAGTCTCTACCCACACTGTATTATCCTCCCAACCCTCTGTTGAATCCTTCTCCCTTCTATCCACTGACGCAGCCTCCTCCACTCTCCTGTCCACTCTTTCCACATCCTTCGACTCTCTCTGTCCACTGACCTCAAGGCCAGCACGATCCTCTCCACGTGCTCCTTGGCTGTCTGAAACCCTGCAAGCTTGTAGAATAGGGCTCCGGGCAGCTGAGAGGAAATGGAGCAAAACTGGCCTCCCTGATGACCTAAAACCTTATCTCTATCTCCTTCTCAACTACACCTCATCTGCATCAGCTGCTGCTAAAGCTTCTTACTACCATTCAAAAATGTTCATCCTCTGCCTCTGACCCCAAGAAACTGTTCTCCACATTTTCCTCACTCCTCACTCCTGGACCTGTCTGCTGCGTTCAACACACTAAACCACCAGATCCTTCTCTCCACCCTCTCAGAACTGGGCATCTCTGGCTCTGCACTCTCCTGGTTTGCATCCTACCTGGCCGATCACTCTTACCAGGAGACGTGGAGAGGACAGCGATCCTCTCCATGAGCCCTCACCACTGGGGTCCCCCAGGGCTCCGTCCTAGGGCCCTTACAAAGACAACAACAACGACTGTTTATTGGCCATGCAATCAATTCTCATCAATTATTGGAATGTGGTCATTTTTGCACCCCCCCCCAAGACAACACACGTGCACACCCCCAAGGGAGAACTGGGCTCTGGGCACAGGGTCAGCCATATTCCGGCACCCCTGGAGCAGTTAAGGGTTAAGTGCCTTGCTCAAGGGCACAACGGCAGTGGTAGGCACTTGGATATGATGCCAGCAACCTTCCAGTTACTGGCTCACATCCGGCTCCTCCTGGAGCGGGGATCGAACCAGCAAGATTCCGATTGCTCGGTAATTTCCTCACATGGTTTCTCCTACCACTGCTACGCAGATGACATTCAACTCTTTCTCTCTTTCCCCCCCTCTGACTCAGAAGTGGCAACATGTGTCTCTGCGTGTCTTGCAGACATTTCCGCTTGGATGTCAGCCTACCACCTCAAGCTCAACCTTAACAAAACTGAGCTGCTTTTCCTCCCTGGGAAAGCCTGCCCTCTCCAAGACTTATTCATCACAGTCGAGAACTTTACTGTGACCTTCTCCCAGACAGTCAAGAACCTTGGGGTGATCCTTGACCACCATTTATCCTGTGCGGCGAACATCACAGCAACAACACGCTCCTGTAGACATCAGAAGGATACGTCCATTCCTCACCAGAGAAGCAGCACAACTCTTGGTCCAGACACTTGTGATCTCTCGCCTTGACTACTGCAAGGCAGGCTCCCTGCCTCCACCATCAGACCTCTGCAGCTCATCCAGAATGCTGCCACCCATCTGGTGTTCAATCTCCCCAAATTCTCCCATGTCACCCCCCTCCTTTGCACCCTTCACTGGCTCCCATTAGCAGCTCGCATCAGATTCAAGATCCTGGTGCTCGCCTGCTGGACGGCAAAGGGAACAGCCCCTCCCTACTTGCAAGCAATAGTCAGCCCCCAAACACCTGCCTGATCACTCCGCTCTTCCACCTCAACTGGCCGCCTGGCACCACCGCCTCTACATGGATGCAGCAGTCGCTCTACTCGGTCACGGCTTTTCACTGTCCTGGCGCCCTGCTGGTGGAACGAACTTCCCACTGCTGTCAGAACTGCAGAGTCACTACTTATCTTCTACCGTAGATTGAAGACCCATCTCTTCAGGCTTAACTGTCCCTCCTAAAGACCTCTTCATCCCCACTACCCCCCTGTACAGTTTCTCTACTGTAAAAAAAGAAAGAAAAAAAAATTCTCCCTTCTTCTAGCATTGTGACTGCCAATGGCCCCTTGTTCTAGCATAGATTACTTTATCTTATGATGACTGATGGATAGATGATTCACTAACTTAGACAAATGTATTTGTTGTAAGTCGCTTTGGATGAAGGCGTCTGCTAAATGCCAAAAATGTAAATGTAAATGTAGGTCATTATCTGTGTCCTCACCTGTGGCCTCTCCGCTCTGGCCCCTGTGTCCACCTGTCTACCTCTTTTTTTCTCTCTTTTACTTTTTACTGCCTCCCTTTCTCTCTCCAAATCTCTCATTCTAGCTCTTCCTACCTCTCTTACTTACTCTTATTTACTATCTATCTCATGCTACCCTCTCTAATCTCTTTCTCCGTCTCTCTCACTCTCTCTCAACCCCATTTCTTTCTCTTCAACCCTCTTTTCTACCCTTGTCCTTCTTTACAATCTCCCCCGATTCCCCTCCTTCCCTCCCTCCCCCTTTCACCAAGTGCATCATCACACCAGCATTATAGCGAAGGTTTTTTGTCTGTTTCACCATCACTAGTATCATCCCTCCCTCTTATCCCCTCTGTGGTACTGTCTGTCCTCTATTCTGAAAACGTGTGTGTGTTGTTTGTGTGTGTGTGTGTGTGTGTGTGTGTGTGTGTGTGTGTGTGTGTGTGTGTGTGTGTGTGTGTGTGTTTCTCTCTCTCTCTCTATCCCCCACATGTGAGCATGCTAGCCTGTAATCACTGCCACCGACCCCTTGATCCCCCTTTTCCTCCCTTTCTCCTTCTCCTTCTTCTTCTTCTTCTTCTTTGTCTTCTTCCTTCTCTTTCGGGGTGATTTCTGCCTCCTGAGCCAACGAAGCAGAGAAATTGCCTGTTATCTGGGGTCGATTTTTCATGTGCTTGTAAATTGCTTTGTATTGACACTCTGTCAGAAAGGGGTCGTCACGGCAACCCACGCCACCCGCCACCCTAGGGCCACTATGCTGAGCTGGGGTGTTCCACTGGGAATGTGGGGTTCAAGTGTGTGTATGTGTGTGTGTGTGTTTTTATATATGTATACAGTAAGGGGTCATGGAATTAATAAAGAATGACAAATAATTCCTTTGGGGAATTGCGAAATGGAATCTGTGGTCAGGAGATGGGTCAGAGATCAGGAGGTAACAGGGAAGCCATCATCTCTTTGTGTAGATCTCAAATGATTGTTCCATTGTTTGATTTCTCAAAGGATTTTTTCTTTTTTTTTCTTTGTGAAGAATCCTCTTAGAACAACCTTGTTGGGCCCAGACTGTACAGTACAGCGTGAATTTCGAATACGCATCAGGACAAGTTGTTCCACACCTCCTTGCCATGTTCTGGTCCCTTACATCTGTAGGTATTGTACAGTACAGTAGGTGCCAGGAACCAATAGCATTTCATGGTGATGTACATTGCAACTGACCCTCACTCTCCCCCTCATAGACATTTTTTACTATGGTGCTCCAAATGGTCGTGTGTGTGTGTGTGTGTGTGTGTGTGTGTGTGTGTGTGTGTGTGTGTGTGTGTGTGTGTGTGTGTGTGTGTGTGTGTGTGTGTGTGGCTACAGTCAGTGTTCGTAAATGGTCTGTTAAAGTGTATCTTTACCCTGTAGGCTACTATAATTGCTTGTTCCTACATCAGGGCCACCTTTGTTACTGCCCGCCAGAGGCTAGTCTGACTTGTATGCCCACTGTGTCAAAAGGAAGCCGGGCAGGTGGTTCCATCTTAGTCAGAACTCCCTCTACCTCTCTTTCTCTATTGTTTTTCCTCCATATCTCTCTCTGAATATTGTTCTCTCATTCTCTTTGTTTCTCCATCTCTATTTGTCTTGCTTTATCTTTGTGTTTCTGGTTCAGTCTTTTTACTCTCCATCTGTCTCCCCATTTCTCAAGTGTCTCTACATCTCTTTCTCTCCTTCTCTCTCTCTCTCTCTCTCTCTCTCTCTCTCTCTTTCTCTCCTTCTCTCTCTCTCATTATCTTCATCTATCCATCTGTCTCATCTCTCATTCTCTTTCTCACACTCAAGTCTCACCCACCTTTGCCACAGTGACTTTCCCTCCCCCTTGCGTATTCATTTTCACTCTCGCTTTTCGGTCCATCCTTCTGTTTTCACACTTCACTCAGATCTCTACATCTCCTCTTTGTCTTTCTCTCCATCTCAAAACTCTCCCTCTTCCATTGTCTATTCCCACCTCTCACACCCTCTCTCTCTCACTTTATCAAGGCCCACTTCATTCTCTCTCATTTCTCTCTCGCTTTCGTGATCTCCTTTGTGGATAGGCAAGGGTGTGTTACCTTCAGAACATACAGTATGTTTCAAACACTAGTCTCCTACTGAAATCATGTGTCTATACACAAAGGTGTGCGTTCCCAATTGTGTGTCCTGGTTGACGGATAGCTATACTGGTAGGTGAATACAGAAAGCGTAACGCTGTATAAGGAGGCTAGTGGGGTGGTGGAGGCTGTAACAACTTGCAATCCGCACCTCGTTGGTTTGAATAGCGCTATGGACATCAATATTGGCCAATTAATGTTGCTAATGCTAATGTTTGGTAATGCTTTGCCCTGACAACTTACCCAAACCTTAACCACTCAAAGTGAATGCCTAGTACTGCCTAACCGCCACAAAGTTCAAAGTTATGAAAGATAAACTTCTTACGTACTGTAAGTGATACAAATTGCTGACGTATCATCCAAAAATCTCTAATATGCATCAGCCAGGACACGCAATTGGGAACTCGTACTATCGTGTGTAGACACATGACTTAATTAGATCAAAATAGCTGTGAGTATTTCTAGGGTTAGGGTTAACCCTCTTCAACATCATTTTGAGCTTCACCTGTCAAGCAATGGGAAATACCTGTCATTTACATTTGTTACATTTGAGTTGATACCAGTGGAGGCTGGTGGAGGAGGAAACCAGAGAACAGGCTCATCATAATACATGGAATGGAATAAGGAATGGTATATTTGTATTTAACCTTTATTTAATCAGGTTCCATCCATTACAATGAGCCCATCCTCAGGTTTCTCCCTCCACCAGCCACCACTGGTTGATACGTGCGTCAGCATCTACTGTGTGCTAAGCTATTCTTGGTGATGTGCAATGTCAACACGTGTTTGATTACGTGTCCTTACATGTCCATTACTCTCCTTTCAGTGAAATATTTTCACAAGTACTCATCTGCTATTCACTCCTTTTAAAATCAACATCTTTATCCGTATTTGATTTTTAATTCTCTCGAAGGATTTCGTAGGCGAAGTGAATATGGCACATATGGCTCCACCCACTGTACTCTATTGGAGGCCAAGTTGGAGCAATCGCCATAGCTTACCCTTATCTTAAAAATAAATCTCTCTTCAAATCTCAATATCACCTTACAAAAAAAAAGTTCCTTCTTCTAGCATTGTGACTGCCTATGGCCCCTGATCCGAGCATTGATTACTTTATCTTATGATGACTGATGGATAGATGATTCACTTACTTAAACAAATGTATTTGCTGTAAATCGCTTTGGATAAAGGCGTCTGCTAAATACCATAAATGTAAATGTAAACATCATGGAAGCCCCTCCAAAAAGCACCATCTCCTGCTCATCTTCACCATAGAGTACCCCGAGTCTGTCCTTTCGTTTATGAACTAGAAGAACTAGAAGAAGTGGCTCTGAGTGAAAATGTAACCGGCCACATGTTTTGCATTTCTCTGCAGTCATTAGATACACCACAGCGCCATCCTTGGAGCGTGGCTTCCTGTGCCAATGCCAATGTGTTTGACACCTTCTCTCCTGGTATGTCGGAGCGTGAGAGACGAGCTGGCACCCGACATGCACCGGGTCTCTTTGCTGGTGAAAGGTTGGGGGAGAAAGAGGATAGGGAGAGGATGGGGAGAAAGGGATAAAAGACAGACGTAGAAAGAGGTTGGTGACTGGTGAGGGTAGATAGAGGCTAGAGAAGGCAAACATGAAAGAATCCTGAGAAAGAGAGGGAGAGGGAGGAGGCTAGACGGAGGGAAAGAAAAAGGGAGTGAGAGGATGCCAGAAGTAGAAAGAGGTGGGAGGGGTGATGAGAGTGAGAGAGAGGAGGCCAGAAGCATTGAAGGTGGGGGGGGGGGGGATGGAGGGGGCGAGAAAGAGAGACAGAGGCAGATAAAGGGGAGCAGGCAGAGATGAAGGACGTCCCAGAGAGCCTGTCTCCACCTCTCTCCCCGATACCGAGCCAACACTTCTGGCAGCACCCCCCACCCCCGTACACACACGCACGCACGCACGCACACACACACACACACACACACACACACACACACACACACACACACACACACACATATAGCGTCCTCCTTGGCTCAGCTGGTCCTCCAAGCCTCATTCATTAGGACACATCTGCTGCTGAAGCACGCTCCAAAAGAACACAGACTCTCCAACCAGAGAGACTCTTACCACACTGCTACACCAATATGACTACATCTAGTCAGACTAGAACCATTGTCCCCATTCAGAATGGATGGGTGAGTGGGCTAATCATTCTGTAATACAAGGTTAGATAGAGCACCGCTGGAGTGGAATAGATGACCCATTCCACTGTAGTCTCCCATAAGACATCAATAGTTCACAAAAATACGTTGTGAATTCCATGTCCAGGACCAATTCGGTATGGATATGAAATGAATGGTGCTTCAGCGAAATCCTTGGAGTCAATTTCCGGGGTGTCTGTTTATCCTATCCAGCAGTCAAATATGAACAGTTTACCCTAGGCTATTGAAAGAATGATGTGAGGTACCGTAGGAATGTACCATACACTACATTTAAAGGTCAACATCTTCACCAATGGTATGTTGCTCGCTCCATTTGCACTCTGCGAGAGAGACTAGAGGATGTGTATAAAGTGCTATCATGATTCACCTGGTACAGTTCAGTCTGCACTGTGCATGCAGGCTTTTACTTCAGGTAGGTATATTGTGTAATACAAGTGTTTAATTTTTAACACAAAGCGAATGAGAGAATATGAGAGAGGAGAGGTTGTATAAGGACAGTTTGAGAGAGAGAGGGAGAGAGAGAAATGGACAGAGGGAAAGAGGGACAGAGGGAAAGAGGGAAAGAGATACAGGGTGCATTGGGGGGCTGGGATATGGAGAGGGGGAGAAGGTGAAAAGAGGGAAGAAAAAGATCTAACTTCACTTGAGAACATTGTTTGACTGTGTAGACTAGAGCACACACAGCTCTCCAGATGTTGACACTGTCATCCCATTGGAACTGTCAGATGTGAATATGCAAGGTGCTACTGCTACCATTCCAACTCAGTTCAGGAGACACTGAGGGGCCAATGTGTTATTTGAGGGTGTGAAGTCATCACCGTGCACCCCAGTGTGTGTGTGTGTGTGTGTGTGTGTGTGTGTGTGTGTGTGTGTGTGTGTGTGTGTGTGTGTGTGTGTGTGTGTGTGTGTCTGTGTCTGTGTCTGTGTGTCTGTGTGTGGCATAAATGCCCCCAGACCCAATGGAATGACATCAATACATAATCATTCACACACCATCATACTAGACAGAGATAAAAGGATTAGGGATTCCACTATAATCGGTTGCCATTTACAATGTGTTTATTTCTGGAAAATACATTAACTACAGTTGTGTTTCCACGATTTTATTGGCACCACCGTAGTGTGCACATATAGTAACATTTTCATGTCCCATTTTTCTGGCGGGAATAACATTCTGTGTTTATTATAGCTGGCTTTCTTTCTCACTCGGGAGACGAAAGTTACAATAGGCTACTGATTGATGGGAATGGGGGACATACAGTAACTTCAGTCCAAAAGGTTAAAGGTCAATAAAATCGTGGTTAGAACCAAGAAGTTAGAACATATTCTGAGGTTAGGGATGTAAGATTTGTCTAAATGCCCATAATAAATCGATAGCAAGAAGAGGAGACTCGGTGGGGGAAAGGGAACATTGAACAATGTCGTTTTGTTCTCTAAAATCCCCTTATAATAATATGGTGTTGTGTGAAGATTGCATATTTCCATTACCAGTTTTATAAAAAAAAAAAACACGTACATTCTGTACTTACTACTAAACAGTTCATTGAAGTTTTTGGCATAAGGCAAAACGATAACAAATATTTCTCCCACTGCAAGAGAGCTTGTTTGCATGATGAATATTGAATATGCAAAGTTCCTGTTTGCTTCACAAGGCTAATTGTGCTTTATTGATCTAATTCATTTAAATTCTCCTTATCCCAGCACAAGAACAACATTGTTTTGGCTCACCTTTTTTTTTTACTAACCAGGAACATGTATTTACCAGAACTGACTACCAGAAAGGGCTACAGGGCTTTGAAGACCTGACCATCAGAAAGGGTTAACATTGGCCACAGGTCAGGACCCCTGAGTTGGATTATAAACAGCTGGAGTCTACACTAGACTAAAAGACCCCTATAGTAAATCAGTTAAGACCCCAGGGGAGAAATGGGAGACCAGCAGAAAGGGTTAACACTAGCCACAGGTCTTAAAGGTCTTAAAGGTTGAATTATAAATATCTAAGATAAGAGTCTACACAGGACTAAAAGACACCTACAGTAAAAGCTGATTTACTGAATGCTTGGTCTGGCGGTACAGAGGCACCGTACAGAGGGTATGAGGCAATTGCTGAGCCTCCGGAGTCGTGTGGAGACAAAATCAAGCTTCGTATGGCGATGTCGTGCACCTCCCAAATTTGGTAACAATTTGGGCTCCGTTCAGCTCTGTAGAGCTCCGCATTGACATGATTGGTTGATGATAGGTGGCGGAGGTACATCCTCACAAACTATTGGATGCATAGAAGACACATTCTGCTCTGTTCCACTCCATGGAGCATGAGAAGCATAAATGCCCCGGATTGCTATAAATTTGGAGCAGACTCCACAGACACCAGATTGACCATGAATCTACTTTATGTCAGTGAAGACCCCTGGGGAAGAATGGGAGACCACCAGAAAGGGTTAACTCCAGCCACAGGTCTTCAAGGACCATGGGTTTGATAAGAAATAGCTGGAGTCCTACACTAAAAGACCCCTACAGTAAGTCAGTCAAGACCCCAGGGGAGAAATGGAATTCTCCAGACCCGGCCTTATCAGCTCATTACCACCCCATTGTGCTGGTGGGGAGATGGACAGCAGGCAATAACCCAGCTCGGCCCATGCTATTAGACTGCCTGGTGGCGTTGATGGTCAGGCTGCGTCAGAACACTGTGACATCAACAGGCTCCTATCTCTTCAAATCACTCCAAGCTCCCCCAAATTGCTTCTCCAATCACCAGGCCGCTCCTATCTCCCATTGTGATAGGCTCAGACCCCTGATCAATCAAGACTAGTAAATGCCTTTCTGGAAAAATAGGCTGCGTCCCAATTCTCCTCTTCTCATCTTCTGAAATGTGGACTTGTCCACTTACCAACATGGATTTAAAAGCATACACTTGGTGTTAAGCTTGGGTTCTTACCCATTCCCTTTAAATCCATGTGGAGAAGTGCACAATTCCTCACATAAAGAGAAGTGTGGAGAATTGGGACGCAGCATTAGTCAACAGTGACATTTTCTTTGAATGGGGGTAAATTAAGGGCTTTGTTATTTCATGGTGTGGAATGGTTGCCTTGAGTTTGGATGTGATGCAGTAGCAATAGAAATTACCTCAATGCGTCTTTCCTCACAGAAAGGAATTGTATAACTTCGTAGAACAATAATATAAAATTGCTTTGTCATTATCGTTCTACGGCAGTCAGTCTATGAAGAATACATACTAATACATTATCCATGGGAAGCCAAACTGGGTACACAGTATGATCAATCTCATTCTGCCAAGTGTTTGGATGCAATAGCTCCAACAAGACTTCGGGGGGAGGGGGGGGGGGGGGGCACGTGGTGTTGCTAATGATTTATTTATTTATATTTTCATTGCTTATGGATGCGGAAAGAGAGAGGGGGAGAGGTGGCGAGGCGACATGTTTTTGAACAGGTTGGCGATGATCACAGAGTCAGGGGGGGCAAGGTTTATGACTTATTCATGGGCCCTTCTGGCCCCTGGGGGCTCCTGGGAATACTGCAAGCAGATGCAAGACAGAGAGAGAGAGAATGGGAAGAAGAGAGGGAGAAAGAAATTGTGAAAAAGAGGGGCCAGAAAAATAGGGTGGAGAGAGAGACGGTGCAGAAGAAAAGAGAAGACGAAAGAGTAAGAGAAAAGGAGGGAGAGATAAAAGGAGGAGGAAAGACAGTGAGCCAGTTAGGTTTACTCCTACCCCTGGTGCTGGCCTTGTGACAGGGGGGGAAAGATCACTCAGTCAGACAGCCTCTCTCTCTCTCTCTCTCTCTCTCTCTCTCTCTCTCTCTCTCTCATGTGAGCACGCTAGCCTGTAATCACAGCCACCAACCCCTCGATCCCCCTTTTCCTTTGTCTTCTTCCCTCTCTTTCAGGGTGATTTCTATCTCTCTCTCTCACCCACCTACCTCCATTGCCTACTGTCCTCTTGTGTTGAGTCAGATGACTGACTAGATTTATCCCCATATACTCCCCCACAGCCCCCTACACACACACACACACACACACACACACACATTTTGCATGTGGCTTCACAGCGCTCATGGCATTGCGAGTGACAGATCTACGGATGCTTTATGAGTAGAATCACTCTGAGAATCAGATGAGTGTCTATAATTATATAACATTTAAGTTAATGCATCTCTATAATGACAAGTGTTCCCTTGAGGCTTCGATAGAGAAGGCGTGGGATGACATTTTTGACAGTCAAAAAATGTCTTGTCTTAATATTTTAAAACATGAAAGTATGTGAGACTTCTTGCGATGCAGGGGTGTTACTGCAGAGATCGGCGAAATGCTGATCAATTGTAGTGGAACGACCCTAAAGAACTTATTTCTACAACCCGTTGTTATTTTTGTATCCAACTTCTCCCCACAGGCCCGTCTTGGGAATGGATGCAATTTGAAGCATTGATCATAAAACCACTCTAAACGCTCTAATTCTGTTCTCGTTGCAATCAGCAGCAAAAAAAACGCGACATCAAATAGAGTTCAAGTGTATGAATTTCAGGTGCTTTCTTCCCTCTCGATAGAGATGAATCATCTGATTAATTATTATTATTTATGTAGAAAATGTGTTGACAAGTCTCCAAATACCCCAGGTTGTTTGTCAAACCCGTCTGAAATCTCGGTCTTTAATCTCAGACGTGTTCAAAGGTAAGATAAGGGCTCTGCAAATCCCTTTTAGCCCGCTAGCGACACACTTCACAGCGGATTACAATGTGTCTTGTGTTGTTGCCGGGGAAAGTAGCGGTTTTAGCGCGATTGAAAGGCAGACATCAACAAAGGCCTGTTGTTGTTCCATGTCACAATGGGCCTGAAATTCGGGAGGGTTCAAAGAAAAAGGGGTGCAATTGATGAGCAGCGGAGGCTGGCGGAGGTAGAAATCTGAAGACAGGCTCATTGTAATGCATGGAATGGAATGAGGAATGGTATCAAACACACATCCATTCCTTATTCCATTCCATGCATTACACTGAGCCCTCCTCTGATTTCTAACTCTACCAGCCTCCCCTGTTGTTGAGGATATAGAAGAGGTCAAAAACTAAATAAATGACTTTAAACTTCATTTGACATAAAGGAAACATTGTGCACTCTTCTCCCTTGCTATGACTTTCATTACCAATGTTTCACCAATAGTGATATATTATTTTATTTTGTTGATTTGTTTGATTGTTGTTGAACGAGAATCTAGATTCCAAAAGCATTTCACTATATCACTTACGGCTGTATGCGATGTACGTGACCCATACGATTTGATTTGATTTTAGTACTGAATATTAATGCACAATCCCCTCTAACTCACACCTCATCAAGTGGTGGATTTGTATACAAAGGGACCATTGAGGTGGCTCACAAATGTATTGTGTGCGTATCTGAGTGTCATGTGTGTCACCTTCTCTCTTCTCCACATGTGAGTACGTGTGTGTGTGTGTGTGTGTGTGTGTGTGTCCAATTAGTACTGTATATGCCATGTTACGGGGTTGTGATCCCTCTCTTTTAGGTGTGTGTGTCCGTGTCAAGCAATTGAATAGATGAACTTGTGGCAAGTCAAGATTCTGTCAAGCGACATTCAATGCCTCATAACACTCTTATGAGGCAGACATTAAGTGGGCAGCCACATGCTCAGAACGAGTGTGTGGAGTACTTTTAGTAATAGCAATATTATTTTATTTTTAGTACTATGTCCCATTAGACAGCATCTCATTTGGGTGCGCGTTCTTTATTACTGAGTTGGCTTTAGAAACTTAAGAGCGTCTGCTAAATACTATATACTATACTATATACTATACTATAGTACTAGCCAAGTACTGGGCATAAGGAATGGGAAGACCTAAGAGCATGTAGACTCTCCAGCACATTGGGAGGCCTCCTCACTCTCCTAACACTTCTCAACCATCCCAAAGATTGCCTGTGAAATCTGTAAACGTGTTGTGAAATGAAGCCTATGCTTGACCACTGGTAGGATGGGTTTATTTGGTCACCACCATGGTGGCGGTAGTGGAGTAGAGGGGAAGGATCAAGGGAAGAGGAGGTTTCACTAGGGCTCAGTCAAACTGCTTTCCGAATTTTCCAGCTAGCATTAGTGCAAGCACTACCGCACACACAAATCAGCATACCGTGAAAACGAAGGCATTTCATAGGCTCTGGCTGAGGAGAAATCCTCAGCCCCTGCAAATTACATAGGGCCTGAGCCTCAGTGCTTCTCAACCCACACACACACTCTCTCTCTTCGCTCTTCCCCGTCGCCATGAGAACTTTGATGCAAATCCTTAAAAGGGCAGAACTGCGGGGTAAGCTGTCTATCACCGTGGCGATGGGGACGGGGAGAGAAATCAATTTTTCATAAACAGGCAATGCTGGTTCTCCCAGAGAAGCTGTGCATGAGATATCAATAGCGGAGAGGAGAGATGCGAGGCAGGGGGAACGGGAGAGGGAGAGCCAAACAAGCTGAAAGCAGGAACGCTTAAAGGAAAAGCTCAAAATAGAGAAGGCAATTGAAGGCAGTTGACCGTGTACTTTTTCACAGTTATTTAAACTTGATGTTAGCCCGTTAATGGTGTGTTTACGAATAAGCAAGGAGAGTTACAAAATACATTTGATCCAAATTTGACCTTGTCGTATATACTCTTCCCTTGTATAAGAGATACGATGCCACCAATCATCAAGTGAATCTCGTTTCTTGGTATATCCTGTCAGTCTTGTTTTGTCAGGAAGAAACAAAAAAGCAGCCACATTAGGTTAACAATCAAATAAATTAATATAGTGCTTCTTGCAGATGAAATTGATGACTTTATTTTACAGCACAGCTATTACCAGGTATTTACTTTGAAACACTGTTTATTCAACTTCCATTTCCCTCCAAGAATGGGCTGAATCATTTTGTATAACAGTTTCACACGCAGCAATTTCAGTTTGACCCGACAGACAATGAAGCCCAAGACTGAGAAGATGTGTGTTTGACTGTTTCCACATAATCGCTCACACTTCCCCTCAGTCCTCCTAACACACACACACACACACACACACACACACACACACACACACAAACACTCACACTCTGTGTCCCGCTGCAGCTGTTAACACCTGCTTATATACACATTAGTTTTGCATGGGTACCTGTGCAATGACTATAATCCATCATCTCCTCCCTACATACACCCTGGTATCACACTCTCTTACAACAACGCTGTGCAGATGTTGGGCAAGCTGCCAGGGGCTGAGAGAAAAAGACAATCATCGCAATCTCCCCCCAACACTGCTTAACAAATGTAGTCCCCCCCCACCCTCACCCTCCCTTCCATTACCCATCGCTAATTTCCCCTGTAATGGCTCTAGGTTTGTTTCTATTATAAATTAGCCGGATTACTCGTTTAGAATTCCGCATGTTGTCACACAGCTCAATTTGTTGGGGTAACTTTTAACTTGAGACATGATGCGGGTGTGTACAAAACAAAATGGACTCCCACTGGGTTACGGAATTGATGATGATGAAAACGATCCATATCTTATTCACTACTACTAGAACCTACTAGAACCTTAACATAAAGAGTGTAACTATTATGACTTGTTATGTCTAGGGTTTGAAAGTCATTTACTCTTTCAAGAGTTTTCACTTCAACTTTTTCAACTGCTGTACCTTTTCTTCTATCATGGTCATAATCAAAAGATCACTCCAGCATGTTGACGTGAATTAGGATCATGTTGATGATGCCAGGCATCCAGAGGTAACTAATGACGATGATAAAGACGTTTGTTGTGATGAAAGGAGGCGAACAACAGAAATGGAGGCCTGCCGTTTCATGTTCTCTTTAGAAACACAAATGTGAATCCCACCTGATGTGCAGATCAAATGGTAGTTGCAATGCATACCAGCATTCACTCCAAATCAAACGGCATGAGCACATTTAATTGGTCTCCATGCTCTCTCTCTTATTCTCGCTGTCTCTCTGACTTTCTCTTTCTCTCTTACACACACACACACACACACACACACACACACACACACGGGGGCACACACACACACACACACACACACACACACACACACAATACACAGAGGGATACTGATTTGAACACTCATTGTGTATGATTACTGGTATTGTGGATTCATATTTATTTGATACACACTTTCACACACACTCTTGGCACCTGCATGTTAAATTGTTTGTTGATTGTTCCGATGTAAAATTAGACACTGGTCATGACTGTTGCCATGGTGGCTGTAACCATGTAGTTTGGCAACGTTGCACTATTTTTCTATATTTTTTTGTGAGTGTGTGTTTGTGTCAGTTTGAGGACATTGAGACTTCAAAAGGCAATACAAAGCATCACATTGCCGGGAGCAAAACAATGGGATAAAAACACAGGCCAAAGGGAAAAAAACATATGATCTTGAGCCAACATGAAGGGCTCCACTCTGTAATTGCCTCTGTGAGCTTTGTTAGTATGCATGTGTGTGTTCATGCCACGCCTGTGTTCGCCGGGTTGCTTTGTGCACGTGTGTGTGTGTGTCTCGGGGAGATAACACCGACAGCTTAAGGTCATGAAGAAGGGGAGGGTACATCAGAAGACGGCATCACTTTGATCCCAACACAAGGAATAGGATATCACGAGGTGTGTGTGTGTGTCTGTGTGTCTGTATGCATTTTTTATGTAAGGGTGTGTGTGTGTGTGTGTGTATATATATATATATATATATATATATATATATATATATATATATATAGAGGGTTTTAACCTTCTACCTCAGGTCGGAAAGTACCCCTGCCCCCCCCATACACATTCCTCTCTAACTAACCTCATCACGTGGTGGATTTGTATACATAGGGACTGTTGAGGTGGCTCACAAATGTATTGCGTGCGTAACTGAGTGTCATGCGTGTCACTTTCTCTCTTCTCCACATGTGAGTACATGTGTGTGTGTGTGTGTGCAATTAGTACTGTATATGCCATGTTACGGGGTTGTGATCCCTCTCTTTTAGGTGTGTGTGTCCATGTCAAGCAATTGAATAGATGAACTTGTGGCAAGTCAAGATTCTGTCAAGCGACATACAGTAACACTCTTATGAGGCAGAAATTAAGCGGGCAGCCACATGTTCAGAACAAGTGTGTGGAGTACATTTATGGACACATGTCGACATGCTTTCATAGGTTGCCATGTTTCATGGGTGGTCCCTGAGACAATGTCCGTGTATACCCCTAATGGGCTGTTTGACTAATTGACTGAAACTAGCTGTGATCTGTCTCAACCCTCTGTTTAAGAATGAGGCCTAATTGTCTATTGTTATGTTATTACCAGTCCTCCAGGGTACCACCATCTGCCAAACTCAAACAGGGGAGAGTCAGCAGAGATGCTAGATGGGCGCTCCATTGGTCTCTCTCTCTTTCTCTCTCTCTTTCTCTTTTCTTTCGTATGGTGGATATCCTGTCTGTCAGTTTAACTTCTTTCCTATTTGTATCTGTCTTACTGTCTGTCTGTCTGTCCGTCTTTCTCCATTTAAAGGGGAATTTCCAGAAGTTAATTATTATTCTGCTCCCTAAAAAACAGTTTAGTACAGTTTGATGAGCATCACCAATTCGCCAAGGAATAACACATGAACTTTTGGAAATTGGGTAGAATTCCCCTTTAAATAGTCTATAAATGCTGTTTTAGATCATTAGAATGCTCCAAAACAGCAAACAAAACACACCAACAGAGTTTGCTTGAAGACCACACTCCACTCTATTGACCAGATCGGTTTAATGAAATAAAGGGATGAAAAAGGTAAAGGCTGCTGTTGGAGAAGAAATGGAGGGAGGGAAGGAGGGAGGGAGGGAGGGAGGGAGAGGAGGACCGCTATCATTCATCACCAGTGCAACAGTGCATGAACCGTGCAGGCTACGGTATCATTTAAACTCTCCCTCTCATTTACCTTATCATCTACTTATCTATGCGCATCATTATAGCGGATGTAGTCTTTTTGATGAATAGCTTTTTTGATTAAGGATGCGTGGTTCCTTTTCTACAACATATGGAGATAGTTTTCTGCTATGCTTGTAGCTTTGATATTTCGCTTTGATGATGTTCACTGTATTCATTTTTTATAAGTCCCAATTTACCTTGTTATTGGATGATTGTTGTGACTGGGATGACTGGCCCCAATGTTGCAAAGGGAAAGCTCATAGCTAGGGTAAATAGTTGTTTCTTATAATGTCACCTACAGTTAGACTATTAGCTAGAAGCCAGGTTTCTTTTCTGGTCTGGTTATATGGTCAGGAAAACATATGGGTCCTACCCATAGCATGTGTAAAATAGATTAAAAATAGATACACCATGAGATTTACAGTAGAAGAGGAATGGGCTCTTGCTCCAATCTATTCTCATTTAAATCTGTTTGGGCGAGTGAAGTCTGTCAGTGAAGTCTGTCAGTGGAGTCTGTCAGTGGAGTCTGTCAGTGAAGTCTGTCAGTGGAATCTGTCAGTGAAGTCTGTCAGTGAAGTCTGTCAGTGGAGTCTGTCAGTGGAGTCTGTCAGTGAGGTCTATCAGTGGAGTCTGTCAGTGGAGTCTGTCAGTGAGTCTGTCAGTGGCTGCCATGTTGGTGGCATGTGTGCCTCTGACTCTCACCATGAAACTAGTCTGTCTCACTTCCTGTGAACTTCAAAGCCTCACATGAAACATATTATCCCTTTTGAATATCAACTGGCATTCGATTAAATTCATATTTATAGGGAAAATCGGCACTTGTGCTGACCATATGATACAAGAGGGACTTTCCATGCGATTTACACAAATCATCAATGTAGGCTACAGGGTCCATCCGACTGCAGCCTCCGAAATATATAGAGGGGAAAGTAGGCGTGCAGGCAACGAGCATGCCTTTATTTCTATTACAGCATATTGGATGACTGTCATTCATATTCCATTCACCCAGCTCAATGTAACATCGATAGGTTTAGGCTATTTACATACTCACCCCAGGCATGATGCTCAAATTTCCCTACCCTATACCCATCATGAGGTTGCTACAACCTAGCCAACAAATGAAAATGTACCACACAAGTGTGCAGGAGGAGAGTAACATTGAAGTAATCAAAGTGACAGTGACACATTCAATAACGTCCTGCACACTCTTGCATCCCCCTCCGATTCTCTTAATGGAAAAGATTACCCTCCCCATCAACATTACATCAGCCTTAACTTTGGTTGAAGTCTGTAAATAGAAATGCGCCAAAAGTGAGATTTGTTTCACTCGAATCTCTGTTGAAATGACACAGTTCTGTTTGATACAGTTGAGAACAACTATCACCAGTAGGCTAAATCTCGATTTTCGTTAAAACATGGAGCAAATAAAGTAATGTAATGTAATCTTGTTTTGTGCACACATTTTTTTATCACAATGCCATTGCCTATTTGGGAGGTCCTGTTCAAAATTTGGGAGGAGGATTATTTTTGTTATGAGCTTGGCGATATTTCTATTACGGCATATTGGATGACTGTCATTCATATTCCATTCACCCAACTAGTGCTGTCCTATATACACTCACTGAACACTTTATTAGGAACACCTGTACACCTTATCATGGTGAAGGTGGTGTAATGGTGTGGGGAATGTTTTCTTGGGACACTTTGGGCCTGTTAATACCAATCAATCATCGCTTGAATGCCATATTTCATGTCTGACATAATTTTAAATACACTTTATTCACCTAACTGGTTGTAGCATAGGACTGTGACTTATCTGCACTATATGTAGACATTTATAGATATAAACTATACACCTTTTTATAGATATAAACTATACACCTATAATCCTTTGTGTTGTGATTATGTGTCACTGGTGCAACACTGTAATTTCCCCCCGGGAATCAATAAAGCATCTATCTATCTATCTATCTATCTATCTATCTATCTATCTATCATCTTATGAAGTCTACATGAAGACATGACTTGTTCTAAATTAAGGTTTATCCAAGGACATCATTTCGGGTCATCTCGACAGTCCTCCAAATGCGAGGTGTTCAAACACATTTATCACGCTCAACGATGCCTCCTTGTGGTTGTTTTGACGAGGTGAATGACCTGAAAAAAACAAACTCAACAGTGCCATTGTGAGCCGTCGTGACATCGTCACACTGGCGGTATCGTTACACCGGCGGCTCAGAGAGAGAGAAAGAAAGAGAGAAGATAGGGATGCCCTTGGAAGTTCTATGGCAGATATGTGCGACAATAATACACTTGACTAAAGCAGTCGGCCAACTGTTCATACTGTAGAAGATTAAAAAAATAAGCCGCACATCTGTACCAAAACGATGCAAAGAAAGAGAGAAAGAGGATGAGAGATGAGCAGAGAGCGAGGGGAAAGTGAAACAAAAACAGAGGGAGAGAGGGAGTGATCCAAATCTGCCAAGACATTGTCGCTCTTGTGATTTTTATTGTGTCTTTCAAACATTGTTCCCTTGTTTTTCAGTACAGTATGTCATTTATTCACGTAATATCTTGAAATGACACATACTGCATGAAAAACAGCAACACAACGTTCACACATTCACACAGGTTTGACATCTCTTTACACTTGCAGATGAAATAATCATTCCCCAGTGATGCAAGACCAATGTAAGAGCAACGTAACAATGACATCCAAGTCCTCCGCATTGTTAAAACTTCACTGAGAATACAAGTTTTCCAGCTCTTAAAATAGTGGACTATCTCTACCATACAAAACAATGCAGGTAATGTGTGACCAACACTCCAATTCCTCTACATCAATCTGTATGTACACAAACCTCTCTCTCAATTCTGGTAAGCAGTGGCTAATGTTGCTCATTTCGCTAAACGCTTCACTTAGCCTCCTTGGATGAGTCAGTGGCATTGCTCTTTACACGCACACTGTGTTTCCGTCAGACCACAGATGATGTTCTTTGCTCGTTTTGAGAGAGCCCCGCTTGGTTCTCTGACTGCAATGAGTGCTAGGCGCTAATTAGCTAGTAGCGGGATGCCAGATCTGCGTTGGGGCTAAAGCCCTGTCACTAGACCAGGACAGTGAGGAGGAGAGGAGGCTCTAATGAGCTCTCAATGGTGTGTTTACAGATACCAAAGTCATGGCTCTGTGTCAGGCTCCACACACATACACACTTGCACGTGCGAGCACGGACACTCACACACACACACACACACACACACACACACACACACACAAGCAGACACACATTTATTAATGAGCACACACACACACACACACTCACTCACACACACACACACACACACACACACACGCACACACACACACACACACACACACACACTCATAACTGATTATCTCCTCAGTGTTTTCCAGTGATGAGAGCCTAATTAATCTCGGTACACTCCAGCTCTTCATCATGTCTGTAACAAGCAATCAGTAGAGTAGGATATGATAGGCTTGATGTATGATGCATTAGTTAGCTTTTTATGTCTACCACGCCATAGCAAAGCAAGGGGAAATAGGCCTTTCTTTCTTTGATCAATAGCAGCCAATTCCCATGCCAGTTGTGTTTTTTTCGTCCGCCCATTTAAAGGACCTCTGTTTCTTAACAAGGGCAGATAGACTTCTTTAAAGGACAGAGAGACATTTTTGTTTACCTTCCCCTTTAAGATTGATTACCATGAGGGTTGAGGGATTCTGGTGTCACAATACAAGCAATAACCTCTGCATTGTGTGTGTGTGTGTGTGTGTGTGTGTGTGTGTGTGTGTGTGTGTGTGTGTGTGTGTGTGTGTGTGTGGTGTGTATGTGTGTGCGTGTCTGTGTGCGTGTGCTTGCCTACATGTGCAGTTGACAAATTCTAGGCATGTACACACATACACACAATCATAAGGGTTGTGTGTGCATGTGTGTGTGTGCTCTCTGTCACCTTGAGCTGGGAACAGTAATGAGAGTGAGAGGAAGGTTGCTGGGCAATGACCGTAACATTGCTGAGTGGTCGAGTCACGGTCCCCATACGGTTCATTAAGGAGAGGGACCTGGCAGAACAACCTCATTCAGGATGGATGAGCTACTCACAGTGAACATTTTTGCTCGTCTGAATAGGACCAATAAAAACATCCCCTTTAATCCTTCAGCTGATTCTATTTGATCAGATTGTTGATCTTCTGTAAAGAGCAGCCGCTGTATTTGCTGAAATGTACATCAAGTTCAAGTTCAAAAGCTTTATAGTCAATTTTAAGGAGTCAATTTTAATGGACACTTGTATTTGGCTTCCAAAGCTTACAACAGACACAACATCACACATCACACACAAAATACAACAAGACATACAGATCCATACTCATCTACTGTAACACACCCAACTACTGATTCTCATGTCCGAATAGCCTACTTCAAATCCATCTGTTGTGCTGCTCTTGTATTGCCCAAGACACTAAAACAAAGGGTCGATCCTCTATTCCTCTCTTTCCTTGCTTCCTTCTCAAAATCCAATGGAGAAGAAGAGGCAAGTTTCCTCTACTTAGATGTCCTCCTCCAATGCTTTTTGAGAAGGAAGCAAGGAGAGCAGATGAGAGGAACAGAGGAAAGAGTATTGGCATGCCACCAAAGTTCCAGGATGTCTGACTTCATCTATTACTTAGCTGTGTTTTATGTATTCATCTGGTGATTGAGACCATGTTGTACCATGTAGAGGATCTTTGTGTTTTTGAATGATAGTCTGCTGGTAACTCACAATCATTCAAAATGTCTGTCGCCATTTCAATTTCCTTCTAAATAAACTACCAACGATTCTGGCATGTTCTCTCCTTTCTCTCTCAGTCCCAACAACTCCTTTAAAACCGTCATTGATTCCTACCTGCGATATCTCTGCTGTCTAAGGAGCTGTTTCACCTCTGCGACATCCCCCAAATCTTTGAGCGTCTGCTTTTATTGATGCATGTCCGCCACATCCAGATTTATTTCCTTCCCGCGGTCTCCCCGGGTGAGTCAGAACAGATAACAGCGGTCCTCATTTATTCATGGGGCTGTCTGACGGCGTGACATGTGACTTCAATGGGATGCCACAGGAAATTAAAAGGGTTCATGGTTCTCAAGGAACTACGGGGGGACTCCGGGCCTTACCTAACTCGGTCAAAACCATTGATCGTTGGGTTTCCAGGGTAAGCCAAAATGTTGTATTATATAGTTGTATTGTTGAGACAATGTATGTTGAATCCATTTAATTGATGAAAACATGAACTAATATTTATTGAAAACATGCTCTCTCACAGAAGAGGGACATTTGTTAACTAAACCACTTGCAATACCAGTAGATTACAGTCAGGCCATTTTACACCTATTGATGAACAGTAATATTGACCAATAGTAGTTAACACTACGAGCGCTAGGGCCACCGCATTAACCAATGCCGCCAAGTATTTTATCGGCCATTTTTGTTTTTTGTGTAACTGTGTAATCATTAAATTAGATAAATACCATGGAAAAATAATGCATTGATTTTGTTTAGTCAGGACTTAAAGGTCCAGTATGTAACATTCAAGCTTTCTAAAAGTTTCCTAGTGGTTGTAATGACTATGTTTAATCAGTAGCAATCAGGGAATGAGATTCCTTGAAAGAAATGTCATTTACGAACACTGTTTTGGTCCAGAAAAAGCGTTTTCTAAAATGGAGAGTCCTACCTGACACTCAGTTTGCATATAAACATGTTCCTGCCAGGGATGTTGTAGGGGTGGGGACTCATCGATTTTCACCTTTCTGTCTCTGGTAGCTGCCTCTCCGAATCATGCACACATGCAGAAACACAACAGCTGAATTTCGCAGCTATGGCCAGAGGTGGCAGATTTCTGACAAATTTACGCTCCTTTAACGATGCAATCTGTAATTCAAACAGGATTCCTGCCACTTTCTTTGGTAAACAGTTGAGCGAAGGGGCTGGAGAGATGTAACTACTCTCAATTTCATGGACAGAGCTATGCATGCAAGGACTGACCATCCATCAGATCAAAATGATAGTTTTAACCATGTTTTGAAGCTATAAGGTGTGGAGTATAACAGTTTTATATGTTATGTAGAATACAGCATGTTGTACTTTGAAGGGCTTACATATTGAGTAGAACATATTCACGGATTTTATTGGTTTTACTGTATATACTGTATGTACTGTAAACAAACTACAAATATTTAATACATGTTATCGATTTTATTTGAAGTTAGAATAAGGTATAAGTAAGAACTGAAAGCATATGTCGTTGAGCACAATAAAAAGCTTTTTTTGTAAAAAAATAAAAAGTGAAAAAGTACACTTCAAACCACAAGACGTGCTGTCAAATATAGAGAGCCCTATGTTGTCTAAATGAAAAGACAACACTGTGCTAAGAATCATCGACTGAAGCAATGATGGTCAAGGTCTGTAGGTTTAGATTTAATGGCTACTACTGGGACACAATGTACAGGTCACTCTGTTACAATTCAGCATGACCAGTATTAAAAACTGTTTATAGGGCAGTACTCTTATTTTGAGAAAAATAACTATTTTGAAGGACTTTGAAAAACATCATAAACGCAGAACTGGGTTTGACAGCTTTCTCGTGTTGCTATCTTTACTCAGTATTTGGTATAAAACTATCAAATGATATATAACATTTACAAACGATAGGTGGGCTATGGCCAGCTGCTGCCTCGAAAAAGAAAAGAAAGATGTAAATCACATATCTCTAGCAATTTACTTCAGAGGTGATGCTACTAACTAGCTACACAAGTTTGCTTTTTTGATACTGTCCTGACTGGCTAATGTAGAGCTACCTAGCTAGCTAGCTACACACCAGTGTGGCTTTGTCGTAAGCTTGAAACAACTTGTATAGTAGTTTAAACAACAGTACACATTTTTCTATATGCTGTGTGGGGCCACTGGTGTTGCTCATAAGCTAGCTAAAATCAATGCCCTGGTGTAGCCTAATACCTCACCAGACTACAAAGACTAGAAGTCAAGTGATTTGATTCCATCATTCCATTATTTGCATCATATCAGTTATGTTGCAGTTCACCTGAATGATTACAAAGCAATATGAATGAGCCTTAATGCTCCTTTTCTCCTGATCTCCTGAATTCCTGGACTCTGCCTCGGTGGCCAGAAGGGATAAACAGACATTTCTTCTAGAGCGAGGTAGAAAGGTCAAGAGCTGCAGTCCTGTCTGAGCTCTCCTTCCATGCTACTCTTTTCAATGGCTTACCCTGCATGGCTCCAAGCTCCTACCCTGCAGCCAAAGGTATGAATGGCAGTCCCTACCATCTGCCAGAGGAGTGTGTGTAGATGCCTGTGTGTAAACCTCTGTGTGACGCCTGGAGAAAGAGAGAGAGTGTGTGTGTGTGTGTGTGTGTGTGTGGCTAGGTTGTGTTTGTGTACAAGTGCCACAGTGAAATCACTCAGTATGATGCCCGGTTTGTGAATGTGTTTGAGTTTATACTACCTGTGTGTGTGTGTGTGTGTGTGTGTGTCTGTCTGTCTGTCTGTCTGTCTGTCTGTCTGTCTGTCTGTCTGTCTGTCTGTCTGTCTGTCTGTCTGTCTGTCTGTCTGTCTGTCTGTCTGTCTGTGTGTGTGTGTGTGTGTGTGTGTGTGTGTGTGTGTGTGTGTGTGTGTGTGTTCCTGGATTGTTTTTGTTAGTTTTAGTGTGCGGCTGTGAAAATCTGTGTGAGACGTGGGATTTGTGAGTGCTTTTCTGAATCATCTAGTGCGGTTCTTGGATTATATGTGTGAGAAAATTCTTGGTGTGATGCCTGCTGTGTGTGTGTGTGTGTGTGTGTGTGTGTGTGTGTGTGTGTGTGTGTGTGAACGTGCTTGTGTATGTGTATGTGTGTGTGTGTGTATGTGTATGTGTATGTGTGTAAGTGCACTTATCTCGGTGTGTTTCCCTCTCCACAGCTGGCACTGTTAGGCCCCCCTGTGCTCACAACCAGGTGTATGAGTGTGTGGATACACTGCTCCTCTATGGGCTCCACGCAGTCACTGAGGAAAGCCGATTATGGAACACACAGGGGAACAGGAACACCCCCCGCCATTATGCCTCCAATGTTACAGGCACTTTAAGCTTCCATGCATCTGTACAGAGGAAGTATAATGTCCCTATTCCCTCTCCAGTTGGCCTACAGTACCACTTGTGAAGACAAATGGTTCCTGGGGCGGTCTTGTTATCTTTCTTTTGTCAGAAGTCAAATGGAGGACATTTAAGAGGACAAACGTTCAACAAAAAAGTTGAACAATGGATTATCAACACACCCATTCTACTGCCTGGCATGAAGAAATCTATCTTGTTGCATTTCAAAATCTTAGCATGTGTTTTTAAAAAAAAAAGGCTTTTTCAACTTTCAAACTATTTATTTTCTTCTTATCTTGGTTTTCATGTGATTTAACCTTTTCTTCCTTAAGGAAGTTCCATTGAAGTCAAAAGACCTCTTTCAAAAGGGAGACCTGGTCATCTAACCTTCCTCTTGTGTTCGGCTCAAATCTGACCGATTTACAACTTTTCCTAAATATAAATATTGTGTTTTTCATCTGATTGCCTCAAGACTTTATGTTTTCCTCCACACTAG